>NC_066621.1:146948938-147243861 GCF_025201925.1 Gopherus flavomarginatus
CATGAACAGTGAGGAGGAGGAGGGGGGACACACTTGAGGAAATCAGTTGTGCTGCAAGACAGGAACTTTTGAGATTCCACTTGCAGCCTAGCCAGTCCCACGAACAAGCCCAATCCAGGGGAAGGCACCTCAGGTAAGTGTGGGAATGCATTTTTCCCTTAAAATGTTTAAATGTGAAGATGGCACCTGGCCGCACCCCAAGTTAGCAGGACACAAATATCTACTTTTCATTGTCTGACGCCTGTGAGAAGAGGTAGAGGTACAACCAAGAGAGGTAGAATTGTTATCTGCTTTTTATTCCCCTATGGGCTTAGGCAGGGAAGCCATGCAGAGTAGTTAGTTTGTGTACACAGGGATGTCCCTTGTATCCTCCTGAGTGAGCTCAATGAAACTTTCATGGAGGTACTCTGCAACCTCTCCCAGAGGTTCCTAGTGATAGCTATCTTATTTCTTCCTCTGCAATAGAACACTTTTCCATGGGTTAGTGGCATATGGGCCTGGGTGGCTTCGGGACGGCAGCAACAACTGTGCTCTCTATGCCTTTGTGACCCTCAGGAATGAGAGATCAGCTAAAATCACCACTGCCTGTGGAAAATACTGCAGTATGCAGTGCCATTGCCCTGTGCTCATACACATGGAAACAGGGGCCAATCTTTTAATGTTTCATGCAACTGGATAGCATCATTCCCCGCCTTGTCCCTCACACTCACCATGGCTGTGGCTGGAAAGCAGTGCTGTGCAGAGGTGCTCCAAACCTGAAGTGGCAAGAAGCAGGCCTTATTTAAAACTCTCATGTGAATAAAGGAAGGGAGTTCTGAATCTTATCTTTTGCTTTCCATTGTGACTCTAAGTACAATGATACATCTGTCTGTTTGATCTGTAGCTGCTGTCGTTGCAGCCTTGAGAGGTGCCCCCTCCGCACCCATGGAATGCCTGATCCTGATGAGAAAGAGAAAGAAGGGTACAAGGGAAGACATATCCACCTAGATGCTGCAAACCATTGCTGCACTGGACTGTGAATAGAGGGCCTGGTGGTGAATATAGCAGGCAGCCTGGAGAAGGAAACAGTGGAGAGGAGAAAAGCCAGGAGTTCCCGCAGGAAAAGGAGAGGGAGATGCACCAGGACATAAGAGGGCTTCTCAGACAGCAAACACAGATGCTGAAGACTGTTGACCTACAAGTCCAACAGCCACAGGCTCGCCTCCCTCTGCAATCAATGGAGAACTCCATTTCAGCAGCTTCCTGTACCTCCCAATAGTCCATGTGGTATTATGGTCTACATCCCTACTCCTACCACTGAGCATCAGGGCAAAGTAAGGAAAACCACAGCTTCACATTCAGTGACCTGTGAGAGCCCTGGCTGGAGTATGTTTGGCAGAAATGGACAGGAATCAATAGAATCATACAACTAGAAGGGACCTTGAGAGGTCATCTAGTCCAGTCCCCTGCACTCATGGCAGGACTATGTATTATCTAGACCATTCTTGACAGGTGTTTGTCTAACCTGCTCTTAAAAATCTCCAATGATGGAGATTCCACAACCTCCCTAGGCAATTTATTCCAGTGCTTAGCCACCCCGACAGTTTGGAATTTTTTCCTAATGTCCAACCTAAACCTCCTTTGCTGCAATTTAAGCCCATTGCTTCTCATCCTATCCTCAGAAGTTAAGAAAAACAATTTTTCTTCCTCCTCCTTGTAACACCCTCTACATACTGTGCAGGACACCGCAGGCAGCTATAACTATTGGGATATTTTTTCTCACTGATATCTAATCTAGTGAGTGAACACCGCCAGCGCCCCTTCAATCTACCAAAAGTACATTTGACTGTCATTCTGCACCTGCTGACCCAGTAGTTGAATCTTTCCTGCCACGGTGGCCAATGTATGGCTTCATGAGCCAGGAGAGCAAGGGGTAGTCTGCATCTCTCAAGACCAATATTGGCATTTTAAAACTGCAAATGGTAATCTGCTATTTGGGAAAATGTCCCTAATTGCAGCTTCCTGAACAGTGTCATGTTCTTAAAGATGTGACTGTCATGTGCCTTCCCTGACCAGCCCCTATACATACCAGTGAAACATCCCCACTGATCCACCGCTTGCATAACCATACAAAGGTAGCCTTTTCTGTTGATACTCTGTGGCAAGGTGGGCTGGGGCCAAAATAGGAATATGTATGCTGTCTATCACCCCACTGCAGTTCAGGAACCCCATAGCCGCAAATACATCTAGGATGTCCTGCACATTGCCTGCAGTCACAGTCCTCCGTAACAGGATTCTATTAATGGTCCCACACATCTGCATGACATTATTCCTCACAGTGGATTTTCCAGCTCCAAAATTATTTCCCGCTTAGTAGCAGCAATCTGGTGCAATGACCATTTGCTTGTCAACTGTCAATGCAACTCTCATTGTGATATCCAGACACTGGAGCACTGGGGCAAGCTCAGCACACAGATCCAGGAATGTGGCCTTTCACATCCAAAAGTTCTGCAGCTACTCATTGTCATCCAAAATCTGCATTCTGATGCAATCCCACTAATCAGTGCTCATTTCTCAGGCCCAGAAGTAGCACTCCACAGTCTGAAGCTGCTCCATGAATGCTACAAGAAACCTTAAATTGTTGTCATGTTCCCCATTCCCCCTACTTCCTGCGGCTCTCCAAATATTGTGGGATCATTCATCCTATATCTGCCATGTTCATGACAATAGTGCAGAACTGTGCAGGCTCCATGCTTCTATCAGAAATGGCAGACAGCAACAAGTGCCACGTGTTTCTGGGTTTTTTTAAAAAAGGCACAAAAATGATGGGATAAAGATGACATGATGGGATAGAGAAAGTTGCATGATGGGCACTTGACTCCTTGCTTCCAGCCCCCTCTCCATGACTCGTGTGTGCCCCACAATGCATTGAAAAAATTCCCCAAAAGACACTGTGCCAGACAGTGGAGCATGGACACTGGAATACCTACCCAGGGTGCACCACATTTTGCATTGACACAAACATTCCTGGTGAGTCCGTGCAGTGCCAACGCAAGCAGCCAAGTATGAACATACACAAGCGATATGCTAACTGAGGCACCTTTATGCTGATGTAATTTGCATCAACCAAACATTTATGCTGACATGGTCCCCCAAGAGGCTGGTACATAATGTGGGTTGCCAACCTTCATTACAAAAAAATAAAAGAGAAATATAGACAATGCAAAACACTGCGAGTTTGCTTACTTATTCTAAACAAGATTTGACATAGCCTATGCTAAAAGCTCCTTATCTTTGCAGTGTGAAGGAGTTTTCTTTCCTCCTTTTAGTTTGAGCTGTTGAAGTACCAGCTGAATGGTAGACCTGTGATAAGCTGATTTTTAAAGCAATTTCACTTTAAAGTTTTCAAAATCAATTTAGCTTCCCCACTACCGTGGGCTGGATTCCCAGGTAGAAGCATTTAATGTGGCAGCTGCTTCCTGAGAAGTTTGGCCTCTTGAATGCATTCTTTTGGGGTGGTAAGAAGGATTCTGGGGAACCCAGAGGTAGTTTGTTTTTACACATTTTCTGGTAAGCCTGTTTTCCTCAGATCTCACATCTTCAACCTTTTCTATTGGGCAAGTTTGGTAGATTGGAGAAAATATTTTGTAAGTATAAAATGAAACTGAAGGAAGAGGAGGCTCCAGAACAGAGTCCCGTCCTTAGCTTGCACTTGCACCCAGAAAGATTAAAGAAGGTTCATTGGTTTTTTGAGAGCTGGACCTCACTGTTGGAGGGAGACCAGCAGCCAGTGAAGAAACTGCTAATTGTGGCTAGCCAGTTGCTAGCAGGGACAGGATGGGCTGCCTCTCTTGGGAGGAAGATTAAGAACTCAGGCATGGGAAGGAAGGCAAGAGATCACCTGGGGAGATAGTGAATTTGTCTGAGGGTAGATCTGGGCCTTAGCTAGACTGCCCTTGTACATTCATGTCCTTTTCTTCAAATTGTCATGTACTTCTTTGTGTTAGTACAAGTGTGTATTAGTGGCTGGTCCACAAATAGAACGTGAGACCTACTACTATATCACCCGCTCAAGGAGATTCCCTTTAGATCAAGTAGTAGAGACCTATGATTTTGTTGATGAAATACCCAGCTCCCCCCTCAAGTGGCATGCATATAAACTCTAATAATTGTGCCTTTTGCTAGCAGGCATGAATTCCTTACCTCCTCTCAAAACAATCCAGGTAACACCTTTGGATCCCCACAGGGATTACGTGGAGGGTGAATCTAAGAGATTTGTTACTCTTTATGTCATTATCCTTGTCTGGCAAACACATTGTCTCGCCTGGCTTTTTTTCACCTTTCCTGCTCTTACACTTGTAAATGCTCACTGCAAGTGACTAGTAAAATATATAAAACAGATGCACAGTTGCATCTTGGGATGAATAAATTCTGTGTGTGTGAGAGAGAGAACAAATGTGTGGGTAGGTCAGTGAACATGCTGGCTACACACTACAGCTGATTTTGAAACCTCTAGATCTTGGCCACAGTTTTTTCCTCTAAATATTGAAACTAGCAAGAGTATCTCTGGAACTCATTCTTTGCCAAATATCATGTTTTAATTTAAATCGAGCCACTTTTTAAGCTAAGGAGGCCAAAATGTCTCCAAAACCATTTAACAACTATTTTTCCCCACTCAACTGTATAACTTAAAATGGCCAAGCTGATGTTTTCTTTTCTACATCAACAAAAGGGAGGGGGTAAACAGCTCCATAGGCAGGCCCTTTGGACAAGTTTCGAAAGCCCCATGAAATGGACAGGCAGTGCCTTATGTGGACAGCCCAGCATTTCTATGTGCAAGTTGGTTTACTGGGGAGCAATTACAAATGGAAATTCAGGATTTTGCCCAAGCCTTTTGAACAACTGTGGGTTGGGCCTTGAAAACTTGACCCTGCATGTCAAGTTGCAGCAGGTTTTCACAGATAGACTCGGATTTTCTGAATTTCGTAAACAATCATATATTGCACGAGGCAGCTGCAGCATGGTCTTATGAGAAAACGATGCTCACAGCTCTGAATTCACACTTCTGAAAAATCTGGGCTTAAGTGTCCAATCCCTCAAAAGATAGTTTTCATAATGGAAATGGGAATGTAACAAATGATGAATCATAATTAATGGCAAAATGGCACAACTGGTGGAATAAGGATAGGGAGAACAATAGCAATGCTAATGGCCATTTGGCCAGCTCACTCTACTTCAGCCACCTACTTTGGTGATAGGGCACACTAAATTGTTTCTGTTCCAATCATGGCCTCTGCTACTCCTTAGCAGGACCCGTGAGAAAATTAATTGATGGTCTTATGAGCAGGGCATTGGATTAGCATTCAGGAGACGTGGGTTCAGTTCCTACCTCCACCATGGACTTCCTGTGTGACCTTGGGCAAGTTGTTTGGGCCCAGAGCCTCAAAGACATTTGGAAATCAATGGGAGTTACGCCTCTAAATACCTTTTAAGTTCTGAGCCTGGATGACTTGGTTCCCCATCTGTAAGATAGGGTTAACTGTGCCTAGCTTCACAGGTATGTTGCGAGGATAAACTCGGTAATGTTTTGATGTGCCCTGATTCTACATTTTTGGGGGTGAGAAGCATATAAATAGCTGGAAATCTAAACCATTACAGCAACAAATAGACAAAGTTTGGTCAGATGTGATTATTCCATGCCCATAGGTGCTGGAATGAGGGGTGCTGCCATACCCCCTGGTTTCCATTATATACAGGATTTACAGTTGGGTTCAATGTCTCTCAGCACCCCCACTTTAAAAATAGTTTGAGCATCCCTGGATGACACATTCAGTGATGAGCTTACTTTCTTAACAGTGAAATAAGTTAACTATTTAAGCACTGAAGCTGGACAATCTGGAAGAATGAATTAGCGCCCCGTTCAAAATAAAGATCTTTAAACTTTCCTTTATATTTCTGAATAGAAGCCCAAGGAATCTGCTAAGTGAAACAGCTACAAACTGAGTCTCAGGTACAGTAGGTTTACCAGTATTTTTCTTCTATGCTTGAACAATAAAGTAGTTGGTGGTCTCTAATGCTACTGCATCTGAACAGTCCTGGATTTTATTAGGATAACCTCATAAACCTGAAAGACCCAACCTAACAGGAGCAGCGGCTTTTTGTTCAACAATCACAAGTTTCTTCTTGTACAGTGTTGGACTCAAGAGTGTGTGAAGTATGTATGGCAGGGGTGGGGTGGGGGCTCAGGGCACAATAAGCAAAAGGTTTAAATACTTTTTATGAGGGGAGGGAGAAAGGCAGGCCTGCGTCACAGCGCTAATGTATAAAACTACCTGATACACGAAAGGGTTTCATCCAGTCCCTGTAATGTGTGGCCAAATCCTCAGCTGGTGTAAATTGATGAAGCTGCATTGATTTCAGTGGAGCTATACCAATTTACACCAGCGAAGGCTATGGCTCTGAGTCACTGGAACACCTTTCAAACTACTGGGATGTTAAGATATTCCTAACACATTCGCGCAGAGTGGAAAGATGCATTTCCTGGCTATAGTCTGTTCAGTAATTAATTGTTCCTTCTGTTTCTTAAATGCACAGAATATAATGGAAGGGTGCTCTTAATAGCCAATGAAACTTCAGCTTGACTTATTATAACAGTCTGACCTCATGGGATAAATGTTTAGTGGAGCCCATGTGAATTTACCCATGTACGTGCCAATTTTATTAATAGACAGTGCAGCGAGTTATTATATAATGTGCTGAAAAAGCTTCCCTTGTCTCATCTTCACATACTATGGACACCAGCAGAGTTTCTATGGATTTGAATCTCTGCAGCTCACCTGGTGCTGTCAGGATTTTGACTTCTGATACATTCTTGGAAACACAGGAAGAAAAAAAAAATCTCAACTCTAAAATTGCCATAGTAGTAAGCACTTAGTTACATGCAGAAGTTTCACAGATGGTTGCAAGGGCAACTATCAACTTTCAGTCCTCCGTGTTGTATCAAGTGTCTAGCACGGGGTACCCCTCCCCACAGACCCGGCTGTTTCTCAGCCCCTGCTCCATGATACCCTAAACCAGTTCTCTCTAGGCGATATATGAATAAGGTCAATAAGAACAAATGACTCAAACATAACAAACACTTGGACCGTATTGTGACATTCATAGGAGGAATGGGCAAACCTCATGAGGCTAGAGTTGGACTATTTTATGTACTAAATGTAGAACTCTCCAAAAGATGGGCTGTTCATAAACAAGTGCTACCATACTCCCTCTAATTCTACACATGCACACACGAGTATTTACATTTTTAATATAATTTGTCTTCTTTCCCCTCTCTGCTTCTTTCACAAAGTCCCTCTGTATTTCATATTTCACCCACATTCCACCTTCATATGGCTCTTTTTTTCCACCTCATTGAATCTTTCTCCCTTCTTCTTGTTTCCCACAGACTGACCTAAATTGAATTTGAATCCAATCAAATCCAACTTGAACTTCTAGATTGGATACAAGATTAAGCAAAAAGCTCATCAACAATACGCAAAATGCCTGCAGATAAAAATGTATTTAGCTAGAATAGGACTCAAACCACTCACGGTAGGATTTTCAAATGTTTTCTGCATTGGCCCAACTCCAATCCCGATGGGAGCTTTTGGAAACCATACCTGTAGAATGTTAAAAACTCATAAATTAAGGTTCAAAAATAATTCCTGGAAGATATTACATTCCCCTGAAAGGCAAACTTTGTAGTAGTTTATCGATAACCATTTGGCTAATGGGTCTGATTTATGAGAATTACTAATATAGTCACAATTCTTACAATCTCTCGGTCTCTACTCAACTGAAAAGCAGAACTGGACTAGCAAAGGTGTTTCATATAAGACAGGGATTCTCAAACTGGGGGTCAGGACCCCTCAGAGGGTCACAAGTTTATTATATGGGGGGGTTGCACTCAGAGGCTTGCTGTGTGAAAGGGATCACCCGTACAAAAGCTTGAGAACCACTGATATAGGACTCTCATATTTTGACACACACATATGCATGCACAGGTAATTCTGCGTCCTCATTTTAATTATTTAACTTTAGGTAATTTTAAGAGGAAAAAGCAGCATTTCCCTAGTGAGTTTTGGTAAGGATTATTGTATTTGAACTTCAGTGTGTCATACTTTATTAGTTAGACTTGTCAATAATATATTGCTATTCATAGGATAGAATAGTAATTAGTTTATTATTATTATTCCTTATTTATATGAATGTAGTGCCTAGAGCCTCAACTGAGATCAGAAACTCAGTGTGTGTTAGGCGCTGTACATACATAGAGTTAAAAATAGACCCAGCCCCAAACTGCTTACAATCAAAATAGACAAGACAGAAAAAATTTTGCATTATCTGCATTTCACATACGGAGAATGGAGACAACACAAATGCAGTTCTCCACTACTATACTCCAGTTTTATGTTGGTATAACTGTTGAAATCAGTGGCATTGCTAGACTAATTAGGTGTAGCCAGAGAGAAATGACCAACACACAAATTCTATCTGCTCCTAGATGGATACATAAATTACATCCTTTTTGGAGGGGGCGGGGGAAAACCTCCCTAGGTAGGGTTTTCTCCTCTTTTCCCCCAGAAGCCTCCAGGCCCTTTTGCTGTTAGTTAATTCTGCACAGGTGCCATGGAGAGATGGGCTTTGAACCCATAGTGAAATAAATGGCTGAACAGGAAAGCTAAGGACTCCGGTTTTGCTGCATTCCTAATATTTTTTGCAGTGTATGGAAAACTCCTATAAACGCAGTGCAACACAGCAAGCCCCAGCTGCTAATATGCTGTCTAGACTGCTGAAAATATTAGTTTACTCTTTGACTTCCATGGATCATAGCTTAAACTTTTGACCTTGCTGCTTTCCTGGGCCCACTCATAAGCCTCGTCGCTTTCCAAGTGTTTAATAGCCAAATCACTTGTCACCCAAGCAGCTGGAGATACAGGCGGACTTAAAACCTCTTCTTTATGCAGCTGAGAGTGTGCTGTATAACATCTAACATAAAAGGTTAGAAAATGCTGTCAGCCTTCGATACAGCATGAAATATTCTGCACCCTCCCGAGTTGGGCGAAATTGATCCAGGTTACAGAACTGACAGCAGACAATTCCGTGTGGGTATGCGTAACCCCATAAGATATTTGCTGGGATGTGGCTCAGGGTTTTGATGAAACCATACTAGCGCTGGGGCATTGCTAATGCATGCCTTTGATTTCTGTTTATGGCCCCCAAGTTGAGTGATCTATCTTATTGGCACCAACTTGACTATTTTTAAATGTTGTAGCAGCTGGCTCAACACATAGTTCAAAGATTTATGCTTATGTCACAAAGGCTTCTGACTGGAAGAGAAATTCTGGATTAGTGTCTACAGCTCATACCATACACAGATACAATCTTCATAATTTGTCTTAGTTCATCTCCAGCACAGATTTCAAGAGCTGAAAGGAGGCATTGACATAACTGAAGCAAGACAAACCTCGAACAGCAGCAGCAGCAACAATGATTTAGAACAGGTTAGGATCTACCAACAATGTCTGCGGCGGAAGGTATGATTCTGGAGTTCATTTACTTTGAGAGTGATAGGTGCTCTTCCTGGGAATACAGCCCAAGAATAACACTGCTCCTAGAGTCTGGGACAGGCCCGTATTATAAAATGAAATAAATAAACAGAAAAAGAGTTAATCACGCAGTTGCAGAAGCACTAGGCAGATGGACAGATGTGTGTGTGGGGAGACACACAACTATGCTATTTTTTAGGTAATAAAGCAAAATAGTAACAATCCTGGCCACCATGCTGGTTGTGGACATTCCAAGACCCCATGAAATCGGGGCCAGTTTATAAAAGATGTCATGCTACTTTCATGTCTCATGCAGAACCACAAGGAACTGTATTCATGCACTTCACCTGCCAGCACTTAAAAATTAACAGAGACACTCCTAACATGAAGAAACTCAGAATCATGTTTGGCCTGGTTTGCCTCCCCATTTCAGCGAGACTGAGCTAAACATTGCACTTAATTCTCATTTCAAGAGGCCAGGACACAGAACAAACTGCTTTAGTGGCACTGATGGATGATCTCCTCCTGTAAATGGATAGAGGACAGACATCCATTCTCAACCTCCTGGACCTCTCTGTGGCATTTCATACTGTTGACCATGATACTGTTGTCTCACCTGAGAGAGGGGGCCCAATCCCAGGATAATGCACTAAAATGTTTTCAGTCCTTCCTGGAGGGATGCACCCAGAGAGTAGTGAGGGAAACTGCACCTCCACCTCTAGATCCTCACTTGTCGGGTTCCACAAAGATCAGTTCTCTCTGATCCTTTCCAAAATCTACACACAACCACTAGGTGAACTGGCCAGATGACACAGGCTCAAGTGCCAGCAATATCCAGATGACACACAGCTCCACCTGTCCTTTACCACATGCAACCACACCACTACCAACAAGATGGAACAGTGCTTGAATGAGATCCGCTCATGGAGAACAGCTGGCTGAAGCTGAACCCAAGCAAAATAGAGGTGATGCTGGTGGGCAGAGGATGGTATTTTGAGGAGTTTGCAGCCACAATGCAGTCTTCATTGACTGAAAGTTCACATTCACAGTTCGTCCGTTCAGTTCGTAATCTAGGAGTACTCTTGGATTTCTCACCGATACTGAGCTCTCACATCACAATTGTGAGTAATGCTTTTTAGCATCTCCTGTTGGCTAGGAGACAGCCAGGCAGAAGACGACCTGGCCTCCATTATTCCTGCCTTCATCATATCTTGGCTGGATGACAGAAATGTGATATACCTGGGCAGAAAACAGCATCACTTAGGAAACTCCCACTAGTACAAAGTGCTGCAGTGCATCTCCTCAGCAACACAGGCTACCATGAACACATCATATTCGTCCTCCACACTCTACACTGGCTTCCCATAACATTTTGAATCAAGCTCAAGGTCTCAGTCCTTATTTTCAAAGCACTCCATGGCCTGGGCCCATGATACCTAAAAAATCATCTGAAGGTCTAGGATGCAGATTGTGGTTGATAACTGTGCTTCTTTGGCAATGGAACTCTCAACAATATAGGTACATCTCACCTGAGCAGGAGACAGAACCTTCTCCAGGGGCTGGTCCCAGCAGGGTTGGCTCTAGGTTTTTCGCCTCCTCAAGCAAAAAAAAATTTTGGCTGCCCCCCGTCCCAGCCCTGGGCTCCCCCCCCCCGCACCCCGTTGCTGCCCCAGCCCTGGGTTCTCCCCACCCCACCCACACTCTCTGCCGCCCCAGCGCTGGGCTTCCCCTTCCCCCCCCCACCAGTGCCACTCCCCCACACCTCCTGCCGCCCCAGCCCTGGGCTCTTCCCCCCCACACACCTGCACCCTCCTTCCGCCGCAGCCCTGGGTCACTGGTAACTCGCTTCCAGGGCGGGTCATTCAGCAGGAATTCTGGATGTGCACAGAACACAGAGAGGATTGGTTCCCATATGGTCACAGAGCTGCAGCAAAGTGGATATCTGGATCCATATTATAAGACTGTCCTCCATAAATGAGGAAAAGTTAAGGTGCCTTTATTATTCTTTTGTTCCACTCTTTCTTTCTATGGGGAATTTGCTGATGCAATATCACTGTCTTCCTTTTAAACAAACAAACAAAAGGCAATGACTGTTGAAAATAGCAATTCCAGTCCTAATAACCACTGGGAAGCATTTCTTACTCAATTTTATCCTACTTTTTCTACAGTAAGTTACAGTGGATCAGTATATTTGATTTGGGAGAAATGAAGTAACAGCTGCCCAAACTGAGCTTGAGCACAATTGAATTTTGAGGTATTCAAATCTGGAAGGCAGGTGCTGGGTGTGTGTGTGGGGGGGGGCTGTGGGCTCCGCAGGGGAACACAGCAGCATGTATGCAGCGCCAGACATGCTGGTCTGAGTGGCATGGGTAAAGGGGCTGGGGAGGTTGGAGAAAGGGTACGGGGTTCCGGGGGGGCAGTCAAAGGACAGGGAGTGGGTGGGTTGGATGGGGCAGAAATTCGGGGGGGGCAGTCAGGGGCAGGGAGAAGGGGGGGTTAGATGGGTCAGGGGTTGGGGGGGGCAGTCAGGGGACAGGCAGCGGTTGGATAGGCATGGGAGTCCCAGGGGTTTGTCAGGGGACAGGTAGGGGGTGAGGTCCTAGGGGGGAAGTTGGGGGGGTCTCAGGAGGGGGCAGTTGGAGACAAGAAGGGAGGCTTAGATATGGGGTAGGGTCCTGGGGGGAAGTTAGGGGCAGGGGTTCCGGGAGGGGGCAATCAGGGGACAAGGACCAGCAGCGCTTAGATAGGGGGTGGGGTCCTGGGGGGCAGTTAGGGGCAGGGGTTCCAGGAGGGGGCAATCAGGGGACAACGACCAGCAGCGCTTAGATAGGGGGTGGGGTCCTGGGGGGCAGTTAGGGGCAGGGGTCCCGGGAGGGGGTGATCAGGGGACAGGGAGCAGGGGAGGTTGGATGGGTTGCAAGGGTGGAGGGCAGTCGGAGGGAGTGGATGGTGGCAGGGTGGAGTGTCCTGTTTTTTGAATGTTAAAATATGGGATCCCTACCATTCACAGCACTCTGCCGCATGAGGTCCCCCTCCTTCCTTTCCAGTTTGTAGTGGCCAAGGGAATGCTGGGAAATGTAGTTCTTTCCCTGCTCCAGGGCTGGCTCTATAGGCAGGGAGCTAACCAAGGAACTGCAGCTCCCAGAGCCCCCTGTTGGTTCTTAGTTCCCATGCTATATCCTTGCCGCCCCTGCAAATGGGCTGCCTCAAGCAGGTGTTTGCTTTGCTGGTTCCTAGAGCCGCCCCTGAGTCCCAGACTGTGGAAGGAACTCCCCCAGGAACTAAGAACCATCATAAACTTTTGCATTTCAAGTGCAAGGGGCATTCCTTTAACCTTGCCTTTTCTAACATCAACACATAGCTACAGTTACATTTATTTATTTAATTCATAAATAAAAACCCCACCGAAACCAGACACTCCACTGTACACACCTTTCCCGTTGGGGGGAGGATAAAAGACCAAACAACATGTGACATATGTATAGTCATGTTACTCATTGCACTACTGGGAGGTGCTCAGATACTACGGTGATGAGTGCAGAATTATATATAAATATAAATAAAATAGACTAGAAAGGTATTTGGACCTCTATCTCCCATCAATTTCAATTATTTTAATGGGAGATATGTACCTAAATACCTTTGAGGATCCTGATTAGAGAAATTACATGATCTGACTAAGGTCACACAGGAAGTCTGTGGCAGAGATGGGAACTGATTGAAGGACTCTAGAGTCCCAAGGCAGTGCCTTAATTGCAAGACCCACCCTTGTTTTAGCCCTAAAAGCAAAAGAATTTCTAATGAAATCTGCACCGCAAAGTTTTGGTCATACCACTTAACAACTTCAAACTCTTGGGCCCAGTTTTCATCTTAGATATGTGCACAGAATGACATGGAGTTTATGATGTACTTGCATCTGAGGGCTGAATTTGACCCATGACTTGTAAGCTGCTTAAAATATTCTGAAATGTTTTCAACCTACCCCTAAATACTACTATACTAAATACTAGTATAGTAATACTATACTAAATCTTATCTTTTAAGGTGTGCACAGTGGATCTTGACTCTAATATGCCCCTAACTGTGCAGAACTTCTATGCCAAAGGGAGTTCCTTCCACTTCAACTGAGCCTTATGGTGCTGAGCTGTGGGGATAACTATATCTAAGTTAAAAATCACTTAGAAATGTTAGATGCCTGTAAGTCACCAGGGCCTGATGAAATGCATCCCAGAATACTCAAGGAGCTAATAGAGGAGGTATCTGAGCCTCTAGCTATTATCTTTGGAAAATCATGGGAGACAGGAGAGATTCCAGAAGACTGGAAAAATGCAAATATAGATCCTGTCTATAAAAAGGGAAATAAAAACAACCCAGGAAACTACAGACCAGGGAAGATAATGGAGCAAGTAATTAAGGCAATCATCTGCAAACACTTGGAAGGTGATAAGGTGATAGGGAATAGCCAGCATGGATTTGTAAAGAACAAATCATGTCAAACCAATCTGATAGCTTTCTTTGATAGGATAATGAGTCTTGTGGATAAGGGAGAAGCAGTGGATGTGATATACCTAGATTTTAGTAAGGCATTTGATATGGTCTCGCATGATATTCTTATCGATAAACTAGGCAAATACAACTTAGATGGGGCTACTATAAGGTGGGTGCATAACTGGTTGGATAACTGTACTCAGAGAGTTGTTATTAATGGTTCCCAATCCTTCTGGAAAGGTATAACAAGTGGGATTCCACAGGGGTCTGTTTTGGGACCGGCTCTGTTCAATATCTTCATCAACAACTTAGATATTGGCATAGAAAGTATGCTTATTAAGTTTGAAGATGATACCAAACTGGGAGGGATTGCAACTGCTTTGGAGGACAGGATCATAATTCAAAATGATCTGGACAAATTGGAGAAATGGTCTGAGGTAAACCGGATGAAGTTTAACAAAGACAAATGCACAGTGCTCCACTTAGGAAGGAACAATCAGTTTCACTCATACAGAATGGGAAGAGACGGTCTAAGAAGGAGTATGGTAGAAAGGGATCTAGGAGTTATAGTGGACTACAAGCTAAATACGAGTCAACAGTGTGATGCTGTTGCAAAAAAAGCAAACGTGATTCTGGGATGCATTAACAGATGTGTTGTGAGCAAGACACGAGAAGTCGTTCTTCCGCTCTATTCTGCACTGGTTAGGCCTCAACTGGAATACTGTGTCCAGTTCTGGGCATCGCATTTCAAGAAAGATGTGGAAAAATTGGAGAGGGTCCAGAGAAGAGCAACAAGAATGATTAAAGGTCTTGAGAACATGACCTACGAAGGAAGGTTGAAAGAATTAGGTTTGTTTAGTTTGGAAAAGAGAAGACAGACGGGACATGATAGCAGTTTTCAGGTATCTAAAAGGGTGTCATCAGGAGGAGGGAGAAAACTTGTTCACCTTAGCCTCTAGGATAGAACAAGAAGCAATGGGCTTAAACTGCAGCAAGGGAGGTTTAGATTGGACATTAGGAAAAAGTTCCTAACTGTCAGGGTGTTTAAACACTGGAATAAATTGCCTAGGGAGGTTGTGGAATCTCCATCTCTGGAGATATTTAAGAGTAGGTTAGATAAATGTCTATCCGGGATGGTCTAGACAGTATTTGGGACTGGACTTGATGACCTTTCGAGGTCCCTTCCAGTCCTAGAATCTATGAATCTATGAATAAACATTTTGTAGGTGTGTAGCAGCTTAAATGCATGTAAGGCATGAACATTCTCTGTGCGTGATTTGTTTCTTTGAGCACATTAGTGCTTATACTGCCCTAGAGCTAAGACAGCCTCTGAAATAACATCTAGTGATATGACATAGATTTAGGCATGAGTTGAAAACACACACACGCACCAGCTCTCTCTATGATTTTCATGTGGAAATTTCTCATGAGTTCAAATGGTTCCATAATATTTTTTTGAACTATTCAGGTCTGAACCAGACACTCTCAGGAAGCTCATTTGCTTGTTTGATAAACCAGAAAAGAACAGTGTGTTCATACAAGTATTTTAATACAGGAAATATGAGTCTAGTCAGTATCTTTCCAACTACATATGGGGGTGTATGTGTGTGAAATGCTATTTAATGTCTTTTAAAGTACTATTTAAATAGCTGCACAGAAGCACCATCCAATCATGTCTCCCCTATTTATAACATGCTGAGTATTTTGTTTTAAATCACATTTTATGAAGAAAACAGAAGCAAAATGAGAAGAGAAAAACAACAACAAAAACGTCATTTAGAAGATCTATTACACAAACATTTTAATGGTCACTTCTCATCTGGCTTCATAATGTAAAAGAAATTATAAAAAATTGAGCAATTATGGAGCACACATTAGGGTATGGCTCAGAGCCGGGCTTCTAAATTCCCTGAGGGCTGACATGAATTCCACAGGGAGTGACGGTTGGTTAAACATTTCAGAAGCAACTGAGGGGTGCAATCAGAAAACAAAACCCATCCCCAATAAGCAAACTTGCATTTTGAAGAAATGATAGACTGATGATAAAGTGCAGGCCTCAGGAAATGTTTGAATGCTCTCAGATGCTGTGTTAAACCCTCATTTGATAGGAATCGAGAACAATATTTTTTAAAATGGTAAAATTCAGGGCATTCCAGAATTAAATCCTGCACTTCTCAACAAAGCAAACAGAAAGCACGACACTACTGGCCACACAGGCATTAAATACCTTCTCTGCTCTTTTGTTTCTGAAAAGAAAAAAAAAAATCTAAGCAGCATATTGATAGTATGACACATCATATGTCATATGGGATGGAAAGTGTGGTCTATTACACAACACTAGGCTACGACACATGAACAAAAGTGGGCACTTAACTTTTTGGGTGTCCACGTTTTTGTTCACAAAGAAACTAGCTTTGAGGGCTGGAGAAAATGACTTACAAAGAGAGATTTAAGGAGTTCAATCTGTTTAGTTTCTCCAAAAGATTGAGAGGTGACTGTACCTTCATGAGGAAAAAAACGCCAGGTACTAAAATGCTCTTTAATCTGGCAGAGAAAAGCATAATAAAAACAATGGACTAGAAGGCAAAGCCAGACAAATTCAAATTAGAAATAAGGTACAATTTTTTAACCGTGAGGATGATTTAACCATCGGAACAAACTGCCAAGTGAAGTGGTGGATTCCCCATGTCTTCAAACTGAGGCTGAATGCCTTTCTGGAAATTATGCTCTGGCCAAACACAAGTTATTGGGATCAATACTGGGTAACTGGGTGAAATGCTAAAGTCCTGTGATAGGAGGTCAGATTAGATGATTTAATGGCCCCTTCTGGCCTTAAACCGTGTAAATCTCTGAGTCAATTATTTTGTCACCATACCTCAAATGTGTAACAGCAACAATATTAATTTAACTTACATATACAGATTCACTAGCATCCAAAAAAGACACAATTATAGTGAAATAAAGGCCCTAACTCGCACTCAGGAGAGCATATGTTTAAGTCCCACTGGAGTCAATGGGAGTTAACTGCATGTGTGTCAGTGCTTTCCTGAATCAGTAGTATGCCATGGATTAATATCAGATAGCTTTATCCAAAGTCCAATGAAGTCAAGTCTTTCACCAAAATCCAGTCCTGTCTCCTGGCAAAGTAGCACCAGTCGCTTCCACCTTTCCGTTTCACTTATTTCATATCCTTCTTTATTTTGTAATTATTTAAAAACCTTTCCTCTACCTTCTCCAAAACTCAAGCTCAAAGTTCAGAAAAGGGGGAAAATTACCCAGCCTACTAGCATGTATTTTATTATAAGAGATGCTGGTCGCACAGCCTATCACTAAAGTTGCCTTGACATTATAAAACTCTGTTTTCAGTTACTAAATCGCTTTGCAAACTGAGATGAAATTGTCCACACTGGGTGTCTGGCTCAGGCTGAATTTCTAAAATATTTTTTAATTTCAGCCACAATGAGTCAACTGTTTCTGAGAACAATGGAAAAATAGGATGCTTTGCCCATGTTAAAAAAAAATTCTGGCACCCTTTTCTCTGAATCGTTCTAATACACCCTCATGCTTTGGAAATGAAATTTGGCGGGTGGGGGTGGGTCCTTTTTGCCAAGGATGTGCATTTTGCTGTCCCTAGGGAAATCCATCCAAATTTGGTCAAGTTATAAGTGTTTGGAAAAAAATCACAGTTTGGACATGGTCAGTTGAGACTTTCCCTGTAATGGCTGCACCAGGCCAGGGTGGAACCAGGCACTGGAATCTCGCTCCTGTGCTCTCAGGGACCCCCCTGCTGGAGGAGGAAGGTGCCTGAATTGAATGCGGAGGGGGGAAAAGCCAGACTAGCGGGGGAGAAATAGGAAAAAAATAATATGCAATCATGTAATTAGACTTAGTTATAACACATATGCACAAGTAGGCTGAATTAAGGTTGCACAGGCCTCTTATCAAGTCCCCACCCTTGTGCTCATCTCATCCCTCCAACTGCCCTCGATGTTTCCCATCACTCTTCTCTTCCCCTCATCTTCCCTGCTACTTCACATGGATACCATTCATTTTTTCTCCCCGCACCTCCACTGCATATACCTACCTCTCGTTATGTCCCCTCCTCTCTCAGGAAAGAGTGAGCACAGACGAAGACTCATCTTTGTACACTGCCCTCTGCCTCCTCTGCTTCTATGCTCCGTGCAACATGAGGTGAGTCCTGACATGGGTGGGAGAAGAGGAGCCAGTTGAGGAAACTCCATGGAACTAAAAGAATCATCCCATCGCTACCAGGCAGTAGCAATAAAGCAGGAGTGGAATCCATGCCTCCATCAAAGCCTGTCACCTCCAGCGCCATGCCAACACTCCTCTGAACAGGGCCTGACAACCTGGGTGCACGAGGGTGGTACCCTTGTTCAACTGCACATGTTGCCTGGGAATAAGACTGGCTATGGTACAGCCACACATCTGCTAATGGCAGCTCATAAAGAAAAAAGAAACCTCCTTCAGTTTAAAGTTCACTTCCCTCCCTCCTCTTCTGCTTCAAAAGAAAGGCAGGTTTTAGGCTGACTCTGGAGCACCCTCTGCTACAGTATGTGCCATTTACATCAGTAAGGCTGATTAAGTCGTGCATTTACAAGTAGGCCTTCCATCAGAGCTAATTCAAAGCAGATGTGCTGGGTTCCACAGCCAGGGAGGCATCCATCTGAGAGTTGCGAGGGTCTCTGTAAGAGCACTGTTTTCATTGCACTTTATAGCACACTGGGAGGAGGTTAATTGGTGTAAACGTTTAATTTCAAATAAGGTCTCCTTTTAAAGTTGGATATATGCAGATACTTTTTATGGAGCTTTATATTACAAAGTCAAAGGGAGGGCTGAAGGGGAAAAATAACCACCCCAAAAGACTTCAGGATCAAAGAAATCCAACCTGGCAAATGCCAAGATATTTTTATGAGGAAACAGAACTCATATTTTCTCCAGAAGACGCAAAGAGAAGCAAAGAGTGGAAAAATATTTAACTCGATTCCATGTTATATTAGGTGGGGAGGTAGGAGGGGGAATGCCAATGCTAATATGTTGGTTTCAGAACCTTCTAGCTTGGCGTCTTCTGCCAGAAATATTGGCAAGAGAAGACTCTGCACAGGGAATATTTGTGATAAAAGTAATAGATTTGCACAGCTTAACAATAGCAGGAGGATTAAAAACTACCCCTTTGCTCCTTCCCATAGCTTTCAAACATATTTTGTTTTTTTCCTTATGAGCCAGCATAACCACTTTTATTCCCTGAAATTATCATCAGCCCTGGCTTAATGTAGTTTATCTGAGTTATGTTATACAGATGGATTACAGCCAACTTCACACAATAAAAACCCCAAACAGGGGGTCTGCAGCTTGCTCAAAAAAATCTTTATTTTTTTAGATTTAAATTTTATATTTATTAGTGGTGTTTGTATTTTGTTTTGTTAACAATATTTATCTTATTTTTCAGGCCAGCTTCTGGCTGCATTTGTTTCCAGGCATGTTCTCTCTCACTCATGTAGGACAATCTCATTCATTACTTGTATAACAGTAGCACCTAGATCCTCAACCGAGAGCAAGGTCCCATTGTGCTAACCACTATCCAAACAACATATTGTAGAAAGATCTTAAAATTTACAGAGCCAAGACAGACAGACAATGGAAGGCCTATTACTCCTGTTCTATAAATGGTGAACTGAGGCATTAAGTGATTTGCCCAAGTCACACAGGAAGTCTGTGACAGAGCCAGGAATTAAACCCAGGTCTCCTATGTCCCAAGTACGTGCCTTAACCACAGCACCATAGCTCCTGACAAGCTAGCTTGAAAACAG
This sequence comes from Gopherus flavomarginatus, assembly GCF_025201925.1. NCBI lineage: Eukaryota > Metazoa > Chordata > Testudines > Testudinidae > Gopherus > Gopherus flavomarginatus. The sequence goes on from NC_066621.1 coordinate 146,968,824, forward strand.
CAAGTGAGACAGATATCAGGAAGACGTCAATTGCAGGAGGATTGATCAGTTGAATCTCTCTTCCTAGTAAAGACTGATCATTTAATAGTGGAGAAACATTACACAAAAGAAATCTTCCTCCTTTACTTCCTGCTTTCCCCACCATTTTAGACCCTAGGTTTTGCAGGCCCTTGTCAGCCTTTGAAGGCCTCAGGCAGTTTTCTATATCCCACACATTCCAGAGGTGGAGGGAAGTAGGATATTTACACTGGAGGATATTTTGAACGCTAGCATAACTGGAGATGTAGGCATGGCACGGAGTTTCCATGTCTGTAGGGGAGGAGTATCAAGACGTTGTGGCCACTAGGGGGAGCTCTTGTCCTGGGCAGTAGGGGAAACAGATTGGGAGGGTTTTATACTTTTTGATGGCCTTGTTGCTGAGTTTTTCTTTTCTCATGACCAAGGGCAGGCAAGTCTGATGACTCAAGTCCTAATCCTCATGCACTGGACCCAGGGCAGCGTACATTCAGTCACCACTAGAAGTATGTCTACATTGCCATTAAAAACCTGAAGGTGACCCGTGCCAGCTGATGCAGCTTGGGGGGTCAAGCTAAGGGGCCGTTTAATTGCAATGTAGATGTTCAGACTCAGGTTAGGACCTTGCAAAGTGGGAGGGTCACAGAGCTCAGGCTGCAGTCCAGTCAAAATGTCTATACTGAAATTAAATTGCCCCTTAGCCCAAATCAGCTGGCATGGGCCACCATGGGTGTCTAATTGCAGTATAGGCATACCCTAAAAAGGTACAACAGTTTCAAGGGGTTAGAAAAGTATCTACAGGATAAAATTCACCCTACTACAGAGGATCTGCACAAGATCCACATCAACCCTTTATACAATGCTTTAACAGTACACAAGGACTTGGGTGCACAAGGGGTGAATATTATCTTAAGGCATTAAAAAGCTAACAATCTCATAACATATTTGAATCAAAAGAGGCAGAGAACACTGAGCCAAATCAATCCCTGGTGTAAGCCCAATGATTTGAAGAACAGTTACACCAAGGATGAATTTGATTCAATGTGTTTTTAATTCAGAATTGATGCCAAGCTATAACCATTCCCATGTGAAACAGGCAAACGTGTTTCTACCATACACCAATGCGGTCTAGTGAAATGCAGATTTGAGGCTCTCTCTTTTTTATTAAGTCTTGCAAACACATTGATTCCCAGGTGAATAATATAAGAATAAATTATAAGCAGGAAGTGTTGATAAAAATCTACAGGAGACATCCATTTTCAAATAAATCAGCACAGATCACCCCTTGCCGTCCCAGCTTTTCTCTTTCAGTTACTTCCCCCTTTTAGTAATATCTGTTCCAGTTTCCTCACAAGCTTTTGGCCTCTCTGGCAGTTCTAGGCAACAAGCCAGTGCAGGGCCGCTTAGAAGATTCTGGGGCCCTGGGGCAAAGTGGGGGAGCTGCAGCGCTTGTACTCACCTGGCAGCGGTCTGGGTCTTCGGCGGCATTTCGGCAGCTGGGGGCCCTTCAGTCACTCCACGTCTTCGGCAGCACTGAAGGGCCCCCCGCCGCCGAAATGCTGCCGAAGACCCGGACCGCCGCCTTGCCAGGGCTCGTGGCGCCCCTGTGGGACCCGAGGCAAATTGCCCCACTTGTCTCCCCCCCCCCCATCCCCGGGCAGCCCTGAGCCAGTTTGCTGACCCACACCTATTTGAGATTCACATTTGTAGAGTCCAGACAATCCCAGAGGGTTGAACCCCAAACAATAAGCAGTTGAATCAACTGATTATATACACGTTATTGTACTATAAAAGTATATTGAGTAAGGTCTTTTATGAACATTTGTAATGTTCTGAACTTGATATGTATACAGACTGTGATTATGAATTTATGCATTTGTGTGTGTATTATATATATACACACATATATATAAATTGTGCTCATAATTTGTACAGCAATGTTCAGCTCCACCTCACAGTGGAAGAGGCTGGCTCCAACCACTCCATATTGTACAAACCAAGAAAAGACAAATGGCTATTAAAATTAATGGGAAAACATTGAAACAACTTGAAACTGAAAAGAAAGACTGGGTCTTGGAAAACAAAGAAAACACAAGTGAGGAAAACTCTGTCCTATGTATAGTGTCTGAAGGGAAAAAAAATAAACTGCAAACCTTTAAAAATGGCAGAGGGTTGAACTGAAGAGGATCCAGAACATGAGGGACAACCTTGAAGGCTGGAGGCTGTCTGTGAATGCTGGATCTCCCCTGCAGCTATGGAGCATGCTGGGAAACTGTTCAAAGGTAATAGGTAATTTGTATTAGAAAAGGGAATTTACCTACTATAAAAGTGCAAAGCCTGGAGTTGCATCTTTATATTTATTTTCTGTGTAATTTGTATGTGTTTGGTATTCCTTACTATTTTCTCTTTGAATCTATGCTTTTTCTATTTAAAAAACCCCTTTATTTATTTTTACCCCAGGCAGGTCTCTGGTGCGCAAACTGTGTAGAATGTGTGTGCCAAAGTGAGCTGGTGTCTGGGGGCAGGTTTCACACCTTCCAGGGTGATGAACCAGAGGAGAACAGTCTGAGTGGCTGGTAGTTAAGAACTTGGGATAGATGGATTTGGGGACACTTGGGACCAGAAGGGCTGTTGGGGTCACCCTGCAAGGAGTAACTAGGCTGGTGAAAGTTGGGGGGAGACCTCTATGTTTGTGGGCTGATGACCGTGTCAGGGTTCTGAGCCACAGCAGCAAAGCCCAAAGGCAGCCAATGTTACAAGCCAGGCAGTGACAGAATCCTTTACTGGTCTGGGAGATCCCCCAAACCTCACATTGTTAAAATGGGGAGCAATTTTCAAAGGCACAAAGGGCAGTCAGGGACCCCACCCCCTGGAAAGACAATGGGATTTAGATGTTTTACTCCCATTTTTGCCTTTTAAAAAACCACCCAATACTGGAAAAATTCCATAAACACCATTTTATGTCCCTAGCTTCCATTTTAGAATAAGGAGTCATTTCACCACTGAAAAATTGCAGGCTGTATATTAATTGGATGTTGTGGAACACGATTACTACAAGTAGAATGAGTACAAGTATGGTCACGAAGTATATCTGGGCTGAACATTCCCAGTTGAAATTTAGAATGGTAAACAACTAAAGGTTACTAAGAGTCACATAGCAGAAGCTATGGGTCACTAAAGGTTGCGGAGTAGAAGCTAAAAGTTTCTGGAGGTTATGATGGGATCCCCATGGTGCAGCCTGGGATTGTGGGACTGCTGTACCCTCTGAACTGTCTCCATCCTGGGCTCTCTCTCATCATGCTTTGCTAATGACCAGCAGCAAGCCTCTCCAGGATCTGTGATCACTCAGCACAACCACATGTGGAGCCCCTATACCCAGCTAGATTGCTTGAATGCTCCCAGAGCCACTCATGAATCACACAGAGAAAGGCCTCAGAGCCAAATCTCACCAGGTCCCAGCACTGTACCTCAAGAATATACCGTCCTGCACTGCTCAAGATGAGCAGTGCAAATTTATTAATTGGTTCACCAATTCATCAATGGAAAGTGGATATACACCAGCCTTTGCAAAACCTGAGCAGGATTTGCCACACACTTCATACTAACTCATTGGAAAAGATAAAAAAATTTATTGACTACAAAAGCTAGATTTTCAGTGATATTAAGTGGCAGGCAAAAAGTGAGAGTTAGTTACCAAAAGGAATAAAATATAAGCCCACAGTTTAAACTCTCTACCCTATTAGACTGGGCAACAACGAGACTAAGCAGTTTTTCTCACCCCATTGGATATTGCAGTTCATAGTACACAGATTTCACTCTTGAAATCTGGGCCAGTCCCCTCAGTTGGAGTCTTCAGAGTGTCCTTGTTGCTTGCAGCATAGGTGGTTGAAGGAGAAAGGCCCAGCATGGGCCCCCTGTATTCAGTTTTATACCCTCAGTCCATGTGCTTGGAAAACACAAGTCCAGGCGTGTCTGAGTGCATTGCTGAGTCTTCAGGCAAGGTTGAGCAATTCCCCTGGTGTTGCTGTCTGTTGCTGGACAATGGCTGTTGATGGGTTGATTGATACCCCACCTGGGAGTTGGTTACTTTCCTTGCTGTTGCCTCTGGGGAGCTAATATCTGGCTGATTCCCCAACTTATAGCATGTTTTAGTGACAACCATACAACACAATTCTCATAACTTCATATGCATTAATGATACACATATATGGGTAAAGAAATGACTTTCAGCAGATCATAACCTTTCCCCTGATACATATAAAGTTTGCCTTGTAAGGTAAGATCACAATCACATATTAATGAGGAATATGGGGGTTGCAGGGCACTCCCCCAAGGTACAGAATGTCACAGAGGTTACAAATTGCTGGGCACGCGCAGAGCAAAAATAGGCTAAAGGTAACTTGAGGCTAAAGGGTCAGATCCAGAGCATGCTCAGTAAAAGTGTGACGAAGGGGGGATTTTCCCTTGTTATGTTGTATGTGAGCCTTATTGTTTTGCATGAATGCTGTGTGTGCCTCAGTTTTCCTGTGCATTGCACCCATGTATACGTGGTGGGAATAAGGGTGTGTGACTTGTAGGGGCTGCTCCAGCTGCCTGCACAGATGCTATGGCCGACCCTTCCTGAGACCCAGGAGGGGGATGCAACCAGGTGACTCTTGGTCCAGGAAGCGAGACAAAGGCCAGAGGAGGAGCAATGGATGAGGCAGGGGCCAGGCAACTGGAAGCAAGACAGTCTTGCCTGGCTTGGGGTGAAGAAGGACGGCCAGAGCCCTGGCTCTGGGCTCCCCTTCCCACAAGATAGACTTGGCTGAAAGTCACTGATTTCTGTGCTAACAAGTTCTGTTCTATGCTGTGTTCCTGTCGATTAATAAACCTTCCATTTCATGCTGGCTGAGAGTCACATCTAACTGTGGAGTTGAGGTGCAGGGCCCTCTGGCTTCCCCAGGAGCCCTGCCCGGGCAGACTCACTGCAGGACGCGTACAGTGTGCAAGGGGATGCTGAATGCTCCGAGGTCAGATCCAGGAAGGCTGAAGCTGTATAAGCTTCTTACTCTGGAGACAGTACGCTCAGAGAGAGGAAACGTGCTACCCTAGAATCCTGACTGGCTTCATATGGAGTAGTTCCAGAGCATCGCCCCGGTGTCTCTGTGACAAAAGGTCTCACTGCCGATAGAATAGTATATAAGGCAGGCAAATGAGCTAGTTGAGAGCGAGCGAGAGGGGAAGGCTGACCGAGAAGAGCTGCTAGAAGGAGTGAGTGATGATCATGAGGCATTCTGAGGTGACAGTGACACCAGGAGAACACTGATGAAGAGAGCAGCTGCACCAAATGATCGATCCTGGAGCCTCTGCCAGTCAATAGCGATCTCCAGCTGCTAAAAGTCCGGTGGTGCAGTGAGGATGAGGCAGGCTGCCTGCCAGCTCTGGCACCACGCAGCTTCCAGAAGCAGCTGGCTTCTGGCATATCTCGACGACCCCTGGATTGGTGGGTAGGGAGGTGGCTCCATGCACTTCCCCAGCCCCCAGCATCATCCCCACAGCTCCCATTGGCCTGTTCACAGCCAAATGGGAACTGCGGGAGTGGCACATGAAGGTGAAGGCAGCGCACGGAGACCTGCTGCCCCGTTCCCACCCCCACCAAGAGCTGCAGAGACGTGCCAGCAGCCAGCCGCTTCCGGGAGCGATGTGGGGCCAGGGCAGGCAGGCAGCCTGCCTGAGTCCCGCTGCGCTGCCAACCAGGAGCCACCTGTGGAAGCGCCTCCCAGCCAGAGCCTGCACTTCGCACCCCCTCCTGCACCACAACTCCCTCCCAAAGCCTACTCCCCTCACCCGCTTCTGCACCCCAACTCTCTGCCCCAGCCCGGAGCCCCCTCCTGCACCCAAACTCCTTCCCAGAGCTTGCACCCCTCACTCCTGCACCCCTGCCCCAGGCTCAGCCAATGTGCCCTCCACAATTGAGAATGTTGCACTGACTTGTGACAATCCATGGAGGATTTTGGATCTATAAACCACAAATGACACTAATAAAAAGTAAAACTCATTAAGTGTCCTGTGGATTCTATGAGATTAGGTGCAGCATGACCATATGACCCCTGCACCTAAACTCCCTCCCAGAGCTTGCACCCCTCACTCCTGCACCCCAACCCCCTGTCCCAGGCTCAGCCCAGAGCCCCCTCCCACACTCCAAACCCCTCAGTCCCAGCCCTGATCCTGCACCCCAACCCCCTGACCGGTGAAAGTGAGCGAGGGTGGAGGAGAGCGAGCTATGGAGGGAGGGGGGGAATGGAGTGAGTAAGGAGGGGCCTTGGGGAAGGGGCGGGGCAGATCCTGGGTTGATCTTCTATTTAAAAAGTGATCTTGTGTGTAAAAAGATTGGAGACCACTGAACTGGAGCAGCTGCAGCACTTTAACACCAGCAACACTCATAACATCTACAGCAGCGATATAAACAACCAATAGCGAGAGAGTGTGTGAGAGTGAGAGAATGAATGTTTATTAATTCTAATCAGGGCTGTCCCTAGCTATTCTGGGGCCCTAAGCAGACCCCCGTGAGGGGGACAGACCTCTGTGGGAGTGGGGGAGGGCTGGCCCCAGGCCTCCACCATGGGGGGGAGGCTGAGTGGGTTGGGCAGGGGGAAACCACCCCCAGCACTCACCAGTGGCGCGGCTGGGGCCAGGTCCCTGCACTTCCCGACCCTGCTGCAGTCCTCAGGGGAAGGAAGGGGCGGGAAGAGGTGGGGTGGGGGCAGAGCAGGGCAGGGGCTTTGGAAAAGGGGTGGAGTGGGGGAGGGGCTGGAGCAGAACAGGGCAGAGGCTTTGGGGAAGGGGTGGAGTGGGGGAGGGGCTGGGGCAGAGCAGGGGTGGGAAGAGCTGGGGCAGGAGGCCTGGTGAAGAGACGGGGCAGGGGCTGGAGCAGCACACAGCTGCACAGGGCACCAGGAAATTTGGTGCCCTACGCAGCTGCGTACTTTGCATATGGGTAAGGACGGCCTGATTGTACTTTAAGGTTCACATAGGTGAATTATAAAGTAAGAACTGCTGTCAGACTGGCCACCTGTAGCGGATTGTATCCCATTAGCATCATTTGAATTGTACGTTATTGCAGTTCAGATGCTCTTTAACTTGCAATACAAGATTTGTCTGATTTTTGCTTTTAGATTATACTGTCACAGGGATTATAAATTACATTAATAAGAACCCTTTTGCTTTGGAAAAGACTACTTCCTGTGTCAATCGTTTTATCGGAAGGTTATATTGGTGTCCTTTAGTACATTTTCTTAACTGCCCCAGAAACACCTACCTCAGGAGGGCTAGATTAAGGGGGCAATAAGCAGGTTTTTCTATGGATGCCTCAATCCATTTTTCAAGGTAACATCCTCCACCCCCCGAGAATGCTTTTAAAATACTAATAGTGTAGGACCACAATTTCCTTCAGTCACCAGGGCACACACGCTGTGAGGCATTCTCCAAAACAACACTGAAATTTGAGGTAAAACTTTCTAAAAGACCTAATTGACATAAGCTCCCAAGTCCATTGACTTTTAATGGAACTTAGGCTCTGAGCCTCAAGTACTAAGGAGCCTGAAAGGTATATAAGCACCTAGCTCCTATTAAAATCAATATGAATTAGTTGCCTAAATAACTTCGCAGATCTGAGCCTAAGTCACTTCAGAAAATGGGATTTAGGGCCTTTTGAAAACTTGACCCTTGTACTTCATCTTTTCTGATGTCTCGCAAGTACATGTAGCGTAAATCTTCTCCTAAAGAACCGTAACAGTAGCTATTTACTGAAACTATCTGAAAGGTCTACACAAATTGAAGTGGACAAAGTGACAAACTATGGAAAATTCTCCTTCTCTTTTAATACTACACTGGCATGGAAATTTACATTAGCTTGGCACTGACATTTTTTTAAAACATCTTTGATATTAGATTGTCACACAGACGGCATAAGAGGAGCCTGAGTTAATACAAATGGAGGCTGTGACAGGTCTGAAAGTGTGAGAAGTGTGAAGAGGTGACTATGGGCCGGATGCACCTCCCAGAACTGCTCCTGTCCCGCTGCTCAGGTGGCACCGAGAAGCTGGAATCTGGCCAAAGCTGGCCCCTGAGAATTCCTCTGGCAGAGGTGGGAGACCACACTCTGAGCTGGTATCTAACTGCTAGACTCCCCACTAACAAGTCAGAGTGTTGAGTGGGAGGGCCAATGCTGCCAATTCTCAGCTGGCATATAGCCCTGTGGGGACCAAAGCCAGCTGGCATAAATTAGAGCAGCCCCGAGGCTGTTTTACTTAAACCAGTGCCAGGGTTGGCACAGATCCACCCACAGAATGAAGGAGCCACAACCAGCTCTTTGAGAACCTCACTCTCTTCGGAGCGGGTCTTGAGAGAATCAGACCCTGAAAGTTTAACTTGTTCTTTTCAGGCAGCTACATCCTTTTTATTTGCTTCCCTTTCCTTAACCCTGAACCCATGGTACTTACTCTTGAATTCAAAGGGAGTTCTGCCTGCCTAGAGATAGCAGGATTATTGGGCATTGTGTCATGGTCTCATGAGCGTAGGTCTCCGGCTTTGGGAATATGATTTAGTACATGGCAGGATATTGATTTTAAATAACTTGAGCCATCTTACTTACATTATGCAAATAATCAGAGATTCCTCCTTGCCACAGCAAAATGTTTTACTCCTATTTCCCCCCCTTTCAAAATGCATGGTTGAATTTGGTGCTCATAAAAGCAGGAGACTAAATGCAAATCCTTCCCTTGGACAGTCATGTGGCTCCTAGCATTTGGCTTTAAGATATAGACTAGTGCCAAGCAAACACTGTGCAAATTGTCCCATTCTGCTCTGCCAATGCATCTCTCTCATTCCTGATTTACAGCATTAGCAGGTCTCAAAAGTAACATTTTCGTTCTATTACATATAATGTAAATGCTGCAGAACTACTAATAAAGAAAGTGCTAGATTCTCAGCTATGCCATCATAGCTAAATCATGGAGCTACGCCAATTTACATCAGCTGAGGATCGGACTCAGTGTATTTTTCTGTAATCTTGTTTCCAGCAATGTCAGAGATATTCACAAAATGTTAACATCAGCCAGTTTTGAGAGGCAGCAAAACAGAAAATGTAATACAGCCACAGTCACAGTGAATATTTTGGTTTTTCCGTTAGCCAATATTCTCAGGTTACCAGAAAGGAATTCATTGTGGTTCTTTGTATTCTATGCTAGCAAAACAAGAGATTAAATGACCTTAGTTGTCAGGATGGAAGATACAATGCTTGACTGCAGTTTGTTAGTGCCTACCAAATTCAGGGCTGATTAGGTTTATATTTTGCAGTTCCTGACACCAGTGCTGAAGCCCAGGAAAGTCACTCTCTTCAGTGCAATAGCCACACACACATACCTGACTATCAAACTCAAAACATCTTTGTCAGTCTTCGGCTGCCCTTACTTACATAGATTTATGAGACACCCCCTCCTTCCCAGTGGAGGTCCAGAAATCATTCTGTGCTTTGAGTTGACATACATTTTTCCATATCAAATCAAGAAGTCTGATCCCTGTTAGACTGCAACATAGCTGTGGAGCAGAAGGGGGAAAGCTCTGTCTGAAATGGAGGAAATGATGATGTAATCTTGAACAGTTAAGGACTGAAAGGATTAAAAGATTTGGAGTAGGATTTGGTAAGTCTTTAGTGTCGCATTCAGAGGAGGTATATTGGCTTCATCACCATCTGGACAGAAAATTTTCCTATTGACTGGATCAAGGTTGCTGATGTAGCTGTGCTTCTCACTAGCACCACCATACTTAACACTCTGTCATCATTTCCAGCAGAAACCCTTTTCTTCAAGGAGTTAGAACACCACAGTGAATATTTGTGGCAGGGTGAAACTTGCCTCTAAGGTCTGGGCCCAGTCCTGAGAGCAGCACGGGAAGGGTTGGGAGAATGAGTCTTGGATGCTTTTCACTTCATAGTAACTTTACCATTACTTCATTTTATAAAATGAAAACATTCTAGATGTTATGAACAACCCTGGACCATGGTTTTGGATTGATCTTTGGCCACTCTACTGCTAGGAACTGGGACAGACTCATGCAAAGTAGATCTAAGAAGGGAGTAGTTACCAAAGTTGCAGAAGTTCAGGTTCATATTGGACAGTCCCATGCCACAGATGATGTTTCATGGGTCACACTCTGCTTCTGCCCTTATAGTAGTATCTTACAGAATTTAATAGGGGTGAAACCAATGGCATTCCAGTGAAAGTACTCTGAATACCTATACCACCCTCACACCAGTGTCGCCCTTCTATACGTGAGCAGTTAGCCAATATTCAGAGTCTTGTGCGTTGTTTCTGTTAAGAGGAGAAATTTATGATGTAGTCAGGTACATAAATTTCTGTTTCCTTAAACACAAGGAATCAAACAGCAGGGGATGATTTCTTTGCTCACAGTCCTAAGCCTCTTTCCAGCAAGCCCTTTACCCAAAAGCACACTCTCACTCTCTGCTTTTCTCAGGGTCATGCTACCAGTGCAACTCTAGCCAGGTCTGGGCTTCCTTGTCCTTCTCTGTTGGCTTTGGTGGTTCTGCTTCTTCTCTTACTTTTACACACACACACACACACACACACACACACACCCCAGACCACAGGAAAACTCCTTCAACCACATGGCTCATCCGCTCCCCAGATTTGCGCACGGTCTAGTCTTTGGGCAGTGGTTTTCTATTGGTTCAGCTATCACTAAACAAGGAGGCATTTAATTGTTCCCTCATTTGGTCTGAATGGAAGGCAGCTGTCATTCTCAATAGCACCAATAAGGTGCTGTGACTGCCCACCACCAATGTCTCAGCTCTGCCCAGTGTCTCGATGGAGGAAAAAATGGTGAGGCGCTCTATGGAGAATGCATCTTTGTCACAACCCTGCCAACCTGAACTGACACAGCTATAGTCTCAGTTTCTAGGGGCAGCCATGCTGAACTCTTGTCCCTCTGATACCACCTCAGATGGTCCTTATGGATTGTACATTTTCTGGGGGCAGGGACTATCTTTTTATTCTGTGATTTCAGAGCACCTAGTACAATGACATATTAGTGCATGACTGTGGCTTCTAGGTTCTACTGCAATACAAATTAACAACAGTAGAATTTAACAGAGAATGAGATCTCAGAGAGTCTCTAAAATAATTGTTTTTAATCTACCCTATAGAGTTCTATAGCAGGGAATGCATTCTAGAGAATGGTTTAATATACATTATAAATAAAAGTTATCATTTTCTGTTACAGTCTATGAGATTCTTCCATAATGTTGTCCCCAGCTAGCCTTTACACTGGCAGCACTGTATCTTGTTACCCCTTGGGTCTACCCTACTGTGATGCTGCCTAACAGATTGCCAGTTCAGGCTAGAGCAACAGGGCAATTCAATTGTGTGTGAATATCAAAGAAATGCTTAACGGTCACACTTTATTTAAGCCAATTCATGTGTCAGCATCAATCAAAAGGAGATGTGGATTGTATTTTTTCCCCACCTATTGGTATTCTGTTTTCTGCTATCACGTTACACTATGTATTCACAATACTTAATTAACCCTAGATCAAAGGTGTATTTACTTGATGCTTAAACTTCATGAAAACTAAGGAAGGATTGTTTGGATTGCTGTAACAAAAGGCATTATGTATATATCTGTAATTGAATAGCCTATCGAATGGGTTTGGAGCCTTGGAACTATACATGAAGAAGCATACTACCTTCAAAACATGGATCATTGCGTTAGACAATAGGAAATCCACAGATTCGATCTGCGTTTAGTCAGAGGATAAGGCTATGCTGTGATGGAGACACTTGTCAGATTGCTTTCTGCGGAAGACAGCTATACGAATGGATCCAGGGAGTGATTCTGTATCACTGGACTAACAGGGTGGAATATTGAGTGATTGGACACAGATTCCTAGAGCTCTTCTAAGTAACCTGAGAGATTTATGAAAAACTAGCTGATTATTATATCTCTGCTATCATACTGGACTTACAAACTTTGACTCACCTGTTCATGTATTTTACCTGTTTTAACTTTTCAATAACTCTCATTTCTTTTTCTTAGCAAATAAACATTTAGTTAGTTTGCTAGAGAAATTGGCAGTCAACATAGTCTTTGGTGCGAGCAGGGCCGGCGCAACCCATTAGGTGACCTAGGAAGTCGCCTAGGGTGCTAACATTTGGAGGGTGGTGACCGCGGCGGTCAGATCTTCGGCCACCTCAGTCATCGGTGGTATTTCAGGGGTGGGACCTTCTGCCACCTATGTTGGGGGCACCATTTCGGGGGCGGGACGTTCTGCCACCTAGGGTGCCATAAAAGCGGGCGGCACTCCTGAGTGTGAGATCCAGAGTATTCATTGATCTGGGGTAAGGGACTGAGTAAACTAATGCAACGTGATTTTTGGATTTAATAACCTTTCATCATAAAGTCTAGTTTGCCTGAGTGGTAAAGAGGGGCTGGAGAGCATAAGGGATATGCAGCTCCATGGTAAGACTAATATAGAAATCCAGGAGTGCACACTTGTTACTGGCTTGGTGAAATCTAATGATAGAATATACCACCAGTTTGGGGTGTCTGCCCTGTTTTCTAGCAGTCTGACCTGTGACTGGCACAGTCAGTTGTAAACCATACCAGACAGCATGACATCTCCATCTCCAGATGCCCTGTGTCACACAGATGTGCCATGGAAGGGGATTTAAGGCTTCTCTCACCTATAATGCTTTAAGCCTCAGTTCCCAGCTGTCTTTAAGGGCAGCATGTCATAGGCTGTATTCATAGATTCTGAAACCAGAAGGGACTGTTGTGGTCATCTGGTCTCACCTCCTTGTATAACACAGGCCATAGAACTTTCCCCAAAATAATTCCTAGAGCAGATCTTTTAGGAAACCATTCAATCTTGATTTGAAAAATCGTCAGGGATAGGGAATCCATCATGATCCTTGGTAAACTGGGCCAATGCTTAATTACATAGGTGCCGACTCCATGGGTGCTCCGCGGCTGGAGCACCCATGGGTAAAAATTGGTGGGTGCTCTGCACCCACCAGCAGCTACCACCTCCATTCACCTCTGCTCCACCTCCGCCTCCTCTCCTGAGCACACCGAAGCTCCACTTCTCCCTCCCTCCCTCCCTCCCAGCACTTCCCGCCATGAAACAGCTGATTCATGGTGCCAAGCACTGGGAGGGAGAGGGGAGGAGAGGGAATGTGGCTCACTCGGGGAAGAGGCAGGGCCGGGGCAGGGATTTGGGGAAGGGGTCCAATAGGGGCAGGGAGGGGGCAGAGTTGGGGTGAGGACTTAAGGGAAGGGGTTGGGATGGGGCGGGGCAGGGGCAGGAGGGAGTTGAGGCAGGGCAGGGCTGGGGGCAAGCACCCACCAGTGCCTGGAAAAGTTGGCGCCTATGCCTACTTACCCTCACTGTTAAATATTTATACCTTATTCCCATCTGAGTTTGTCTAGCTTCAACTTCCAGCCATTGGATCATGTTATATCTTTCTCAGTTAGGATGAAGAGACCATTATTAAAGATTTGATCCTGATATAGCTATAGAGTATAGGCTGTGATTAAGTCACTCCTTAATTGTCTCTTAATTTATTTAGCTTAACAAAGCTCTTCGAGTATCACCATACGGCATGTCTTCTCCTTGAATTGTTCTTGCGGCTCTTCTCTGAACCTTTGCCAATATGTCAACATTCTTCTTGACTTGTGAACACCAGAACTGGACACAGTATTCCACCAGCGGTCACACTAGTGTCAAATATAGAGGTAAAATAATCTGTCTGTTCCTACTCATGATTCCTCTGTTTATGCATCCCAGGATCACGTTAGCTCTTTTGGCCACAGCATCACATTTGGAGTCTATGTTCATCTAATTATTCACCATGTCCCCAAATCTTTTTCAGAGTCACTGCTTCCCAGGATAGACCACCCTGACCTGTAAGCACAGGCTTCATTATTTGTTCCTAGAAGTGTTTAAACCAGTCACCTGAGACAGTTCAACTCCATCTGCCTGATGAGAAGGGATTTAGATATGGGTTTTCCACCTCTCAAGTGAGTGCCTGGATCACTGGACTATAGAGTTATTCTTGCTTGCTTTCTAGCACAATGCATATTTATACACAGGGAAATAGCTTCAAAAGGAGAGATCAAGACACACTATATCAGAATATCCCATAGTCCCATGGCCCATATTATTTCAGCATGCAAAATTCTAGTCCTAGTGAAAATGTAGATGGAGGTGAAAATGGAATTAACTGAATATATAAGACTACTCCAAAAGGTTTGGCTTTGTTCTAGAAATGGGCCAAGGTTTACAGGGATACTAATTAGTTTCTGAATTTGTTCATCCAGCCCTAAATCAGCATTAATCTGAAACTCCATCCTTGAAAATGAAAACGGCAGTGACTTATACTACAGCCTTAAGTGACCATAGAAACATTTATGAACTCGGAAGCAATTAAATCCCCAGTGAGATGCTATTTTGAACAGAACACACAGCATGTCCTCAGAAAGGACAAAACAGAGCTGTAGCCAGACACATGGGACACCAAATGATCAAATATCAGAGGGGCAGCCATGTTAGTCTGGATCTGTAAAAAGCGACAAAGAGTCCTGTAGCACCCTATACACTAACAGAAGTATTGGAGCATGAACTTTCGTGGGTGAATATTTCAGACAAAGTGGGTATTCACCCATGAAAGCTTATGCTCCAATACTTCTGTTAGGCTATAAGGTGCCACAGGATTCTGTCGCATTTTACAAATTATCAAAGTTGCTCTTAGGTAAGAAAGTAAATGGTCACATTAGGGGAACATATACGCTTAACAGAAAAAATTAAATAAAATCTAAATGGATCTGCAGAAATCTCATGCTGTCCCTTGTGTTTGTCACTGATCTTCCTGGTACATGGCATCAGGTTTGGAAAAAAAAATAGTATCTAAGTCATGTTTTAAAACCATTTTCTTCCCCACTACACTTCTCTGCTCCCTCCTTTGTAACCAGACATGATAGTGAGTGATTAGGTATTGCTGTAAATAGCATATACACACAGGTGCCAACACTGTGGGTGCTTCAGCCCTGGAGCACCCACAGAAAAAAATTAGTGGGTGCTTAGCACCCACTGGCAACCAGCTCTCTGCTTCCCCCAGCACCTATCACCTACCAGAGGCCCTGCCAATCAACTCTTCCCCCACCCTCCCAGCACCTCCTGCCTGCCATGATCAGCTGTTCTGTGGCATGCAGAAGGCACTGGGGAGGAAGGAGCAGAGCGGGGATGGGGTGTGCTTGGGCGAGGGGTGCAATGGGGAGGGAAAAGGCAGGGTGGGGTGTGGGCTTGCGTAAGGGGTGGAGTGGGGACAGGGCATAGGGCAGAAATGAGTTGACCACCCCTGGGGGCAAGGAGGATGCTGATGCCTGTGCATCTACAGACACAATGAACTAGGCTGATTGTAAGAGAAACACTCTCTCCCACTCGCACTGTAAATCTGAGCTTAAGTTCAGGCTCAAGCCTACCACCCTTCCCCTCCCCCACCCCCCCACACACACCGCCTTGCATCTACACTGAAATTATGCAAATCCAGGGGCTCATGACACAGCAGGGTTACAGAGCCTGAGCTCAAGTCAAGCTGGGACCCAGGGTTCAAGCCCTATTGCTTTGCAGTGTAGATGCACTGCCACTTGACTTATGTCCTGTGAGTTCACTCTAAGCATCCCACAATTTCGTGGGCCAACTTCCTTAGTCCTCTCTGTCCCAACAATCTCCAGTTGACTCAACAGAAAATGGAAGCCACCCTCCCCTAAGTATATTTCAGAAGCTCAGTGAGTCAACATTAACCCATTGTCTTCTGATCACTGAGCAGCAAGCACACCTTCGGAGCGTCTCCTCGGTTTGCAATGGAGGCTGAACTGAGGCTTTTGAAAAGTGAGCTGCATCCTGGTCATGTGAGGATGAATCTCTGGTGTGAGTAGGATGACCAGATCACCCAGGTCAAATATCGGGATGCAGGGGGGCAGGGCGGGGGCAGAGGAGGAAAAAAATGGTGGCAGAGCAAAAAAAAAAACCAACAAAAAATAAAAACACAAAACAAAAAACACCCCACCCCTGATTCCTCCTCCCTCCGCAAGGGCTGGAGGGAGGCCTGGGAGACTCAGGGGAGGATGGGGCCAAGGTGAGTGTGAGTCTGGCAGGGTCCCGAGCAGGCAGGACTCGGGCGCGGTACCTGGGAGGGAGAGTAGGGGGTGGCCTGCGGGGCCAGGCAGCAGCTGTTCTCCCCACCTGGGCAGCGGGACTCAGGAGCAGCCGCTGCTGCAGCTCCCACTGCCGCGGGGGGAGGAAGCGGCCACTGACCAAGCTCGGCGGCTGCGGCTCTGGCACCCATGAACCCCCTGAGCCTGCTGCGAGGACCCAGCGCGCACACTGTGCACGCCCAGCCCCTGGCCAGTCACATCTTGGCTGGCTGCCCAGCTGGTGCAATGCCGCGGGCGGCCCCAGAGTGGGGGCAGCAGGCCCCAGCCCCCCAATCCCGCTCAGGACCCACAGGGGAACGAACGGGGCTGGGCTGCCGATGCCTCCGCCATGGGATTGCACCAGCTGGGCAGTTAGCCCAGACATGACTGGCCAGGGGCTGCGGTCCAGAGCCTTTGCTTGTTTGTCCAGTGACCCGACCTAACATTGGTCGGGACACGGGACAAACAAATATCGGGACAGTCCCGATAAAATCGGGATGTCTGGTCACCTTAGGTGTGAGGCCAGTAAAACTGTGAACTTCAGCAAAAGCACCAGGAATGACCAAGTGTACCAAAAGATAGCTAAAAGAGCTGGCAGCTTCGCAGATTTTCTGGACTGATGATCAGTGTAGGGAGCATCAGGGCCAGCTCTAGGTTTTTTGCCATCCCAAGCAAAAAACTTGCCACCCCAAGCTCCAAGAGCGCAACTACCCAAGCAAAAAACCCAAACAAACGACTGTCCGGAATGCCGCCCCTGAAGTTGTGCTGCCCCAAGCATGTGCTTACCTTACTGGTGCCTAGAGCCGGTCCTGGGGAGCATAGCAGAGGCTGAAGAGCGAGTACTGGAAGAGCAGGAAGAAGAGCCACACCTCAGGCAACTCGGCAACATCATGCCCATTTTATGAGGATGCAACAGAGCAAAGACTCACCAGTGTGGCACCTCCTGCTGGTCATCCTGGGAATTAGCTCAACTCCAGCTCCGGAGAGCCCTTTGCTGGCCGGTGTCTTGCCTGCCTCAGATCCTATGTCCCTTACGGACCCCGGTGCCCCTTTACCTCGTGGTTCTGCCCCAGCAGTACCCCGTGCTCTAGATCTCCCCTCCCAGGGGAACCCCCAACCCTCTAAGCCCACCTTGCCTCAGTGGCTACTGCCTGTCATCATCTAGCCCCCTTTCCCTGGGACAGACTGCAGTCTATAATGGCCACTCATCATTGGCAAGGGGGTAGGACCTGCTGCCTCTGCCTATTCTTGGGCTGCCCCTCTGCAGCCCTAGCACCTTTTTGGGCCTTTAACAAGGCCTCAGCCTGGGGAGCTGCCAGGCTAGAGCTCCCCAGCTCCTCTTGCTCTTTTCCCCAGCACTGCTCTGCTCTGCTCTGCTCTGCTTTGCTTTGCTTTAGGTACCCTGTGCTCCCAGGCAGCCAGCCCTCCCCACTCCAGGGCTGGAGTGAGACTTCTTTGTCTCCTGGCCCCTCAGCCCTTTTATCTAGGCCAGCTGTGGCCTGATTAAGCCTGATTAAGCCAGCCACACCTGGGGCCAACTACCTCAACCAGCCTCCCTCAGCTGCTCTTAATCCCTTTTACCTTGGAGTGGGGCAGCTGCCCCACTGCAGAGGAGTTTGGGCTCCCTTGACGCCTTCGAGGAGCAGTGGGCGCTGTCCGGGGTTCTCTGCTCGGTGTCCCCGTCAGGTTCCCTTCTTATGACCCTTTGACCTCACTCCTGTCCCTGTTCTTTTATTAGTTGTCCCCCGAACTCAGTGGGTTCTGTGGTCGTGTGGGTCCTCCCTTTAGGCTGAGGGGGGATCCTTTAGCAGTGGGTGGGCTTTGCCCGCCCACTTCCCAGAAACCCAATAGATACAGAGGAGTTTGGGCTCCCTTGATGCCTTCGAGGAGCAGTGGGTGCTGTCTGGGGTTCTCTGCTCGGTGTCCCCGTCAGGGTCTCTTCTTATGACTCTTTGACCGCACTCCTGTCCCTGTTCTTTTATTAGTTGTCCCCCGGAATCAGGCTGGGGGGTGGGGATCCTTTAGCAGTAGGGTGGGCTTCCTGAATCCAGCATGCAGACTGATGGGAACCAGCTGCAGGCTCTGAGTAGGGATCGTGTAGTGACTCTAGTTATGAAAACAGTCCCAGAGCAGGCTGTGGATCAGGATCAGCAGCAAATTCTAGGTTCCTATTCAGAAGAGTTGTTCAATACCTCTCCTGTGAGACCCTGGAGGAACATCTTGCTGTTGAGCCTGCAACAAACCCAGTGGAAACAGGAGCCACCCCACAGCCTAGTAAGTTTCTCACTCCCAAGTTACAGTTTATTATTACAGTAATGAGAGGGATTTCTGCTCTAAGAAGCAATGCAAAAGTTATGAGAAGCCCCTGCTCTCAGCATGTATCTGCTAACAGTGGATTGTATCACAGCACCTCGGTGTCTTCCCTCCCCCTTACCACATGGAGTTCAAAATGCCAACTGGGAATTTTAAACATTTAGAAAACAGCCTTAAAGATTTTTTTTCTCTGTAAAGTCACAGATGTTTGCTAGGGTCAGGCATGTTTTCCTTTCACTAGTAAAGGCTTGACATTTGTCACTCTGTAATCACTCCATGGTCTATGGAGCCACCTGGAAACACGGAACTCACTATCTTCTATTTCCAAATCTAGTCCATTTTATTTAGAGGTAGTCCATGGAGTCTACAGGTCACAAAATTATTTCTCCCAAGTGTAATTGTAGTGTCATTTTTTGTCTAGAACTGTGCAGGGTATAGGAAGGAGGAAATTTGTAGAGTTCTGTGTTTTTCCATGCAGCTACAACCAGGGAGCTAATATATGGGCCAATGAACCATCTGTTAATTCCCTCATGGAGTCTGACCCAATCCTGGTTGGCTGATAGCTGCAAACTCTTCCTAAAGCAGGAACTCCAGATACCTAGTCACACTGCAGGGAAGGACATATTTTCCAGGCCCTCCTCAATAGCTGACTCAAATCCCACTAATCCTACATTGCAGTGTAGACATTCCCTTTCAGTCAAGTCCCAGCCGCTACACTACTTGTACATTAACTCTGTTACAGTTTAATTCATTTTCTTTATCAAGACTGGTTCTCTCCACTTGCCAGTGGTAGGTATGGGGAGAATTTTCAGAAGTGTTTTAAAATATGTAACATGCCAAACTGTGTTCTGGTACATGGGTGCAACTTGTATTGAGGTCAATAGGACTTACCCTCCACCTCGTGATTCAGAGCAGAACTTGGATCATGCAAGATTACAACATCTGTTGTCCAGTATTTCATGTGTTCTCATAAATCTAATTATCAAACCCCAAAAAATTAATTTTAAAAAAAGTGTTTGATGGGCATGAGTATATACAAACCTACAGTATTCTCATGTCAAAATGACCTTAACCATATGTACACATGAGCAAAAATATTGTGCTAAATCAAGAAATTCTCCATTGAAGATAATGAGAGTTTGCCCATCCAAGGACCTCTGACTATGGACCAAACCTTATGTGAAATAATACGGAAGGGTAATTTTATAAGCTATCCTAGTATACATAGGAACAGAAAAAAAATTACAGAAACAGGAGCAGAAATAACATTTCTTGCCAATGGCTGAAAACCTATGCAGATAAAATCTTAACTCTCTTCTCTTATTTGTATATTCTCTCTCCGACACATTTACAAGAGGTTAAAAAATTAGTGCTGGCTGGAGAAACTTCAACAGAACCATATTCTATCAGAATATGCAGTTCCATAGAAACAGAAACACTTCACCAAGTCAGGTAAATTTCACCCAAATTTTGTTTCGGAAGAAAATGGGGGTGGAGTTTGACAGCTTCGACGTACCCCATTTCAATATTTTCAGAACAAAATGATTTTTTTGAAGCAACTTTGCTTTGTATTATACGCATGCGCGCACACACACACACACAATAAAATACAAATTTAAAAAAAGTCAACAAAAACAGGGCTGCTCCGAGGATTCAGGGGCCTGGGGCGGGGCGGGGCAGGGCCGGGTCTGCGGCAACAATTCAGTGTCTGGTCTCTCTAGGAGGGAAAGACCTGCCGCCAAATTGCTGCCAAAGAATGAAGTGGTGGCAGTAGAGCTGCCGCCGATCGCAGCTTTTCCCTTTTTTTTTTTTCCCGTGCTCGAACTCACCGTGTGGCACTCTGAGGGTATGTCTACATCTACAAATTTGCAGCGCTGGTTGTTACAGCTGTATTAGTACAGCTGCATAGGGCCAGCCCTGCAGAGTGGCCACACTTACAGCAACCAGCGCTGCAAGTGGTGTTAGATGTGGCCACACTGCAGCGCTGTTGGGCGGCTTCACGGGGGGTTCGGGGAACGCGAGAGCAAACCGGGGAAGGAGACCAGCTTCGCCGCGGTTTGCTCTCGCGTTCCCCGAACCACCCAGCAAACCGAAGGGAAGGAGACCTGCTTGCTCGGGGGTTCGGGGAACGCGAGAGCAAACCGAGGAAGGAGACCAGCTTGATTACCAGAGGCTTCCTCAGGTATGCTGGGATACCTGCTTATTCCACGGAGGTCAAGAAAAGCGCTGGTAAGTGTCTACACTTGATTACCAGCGCTGGATCACCAGCGCTGGATCCTCTACACCCGAGACAAAACGGGAGTACGGCCAGCGCTGCAAACAGGGAGTTGCAGCGCTGGTGATGCCCTGCAGATGTGTACACCTCCTAAGTTGCAGCGCTGTAACCCCCTCACCAGCGCTGCAACTTTGTGATGTAGACAAGCCCTGAGGCTTCAGCAGCACTTCAGCGGCAGGTCCTTCTCTCACTCCGAGTAATAAGGTAATAATTGGAGTTATACCAATCTCCTAGAACTGGAAGGGACCTCGAAAGTTCATCGAGTCCAGCCCCCTGCCTTCACTAGCAGGACCCATTTTTGCCCCAGATTCCTAAGTGGCCCCCTCAAGGATTGAACTCACAACCCTGGGTTTAGCAGGCCAATGCTCAAACCACTGAGCTATCCCTCCCCTGATCTGCTGCACTGAAGGACCCTCCACTGAAGATCCAGAGCAAGGGAAGGGCTCGCCGCTGAAAACTTGGAGCGGCTTGCGGGGTCCCTGTGGGGCCCGGGGCAAATTCCCCCCCACACCACCCCGCGGGGTGGCCCTGAACAAAAATATTTCAATTTTGTTGAAACAAAATGTTGTGATTGACCTCAAATGTTTTCCTTTCTTCAGAATTTTCCAGAATTTTGAAATGTTCAGGTTTAATTCAGAAAGAAGCCAAATTTCAAACATTCAAATCCTTCGTGAAATGGAACTTTCATCTTTTGTACAACATTACAATAAGCCACCCAGAGCACATTTAGATGCTCAGGCTGATCTTATAAGCATTTTGCAAATGTACTGTGTTCACTATGGATAACGAGACCAAAGGAGAAAAAATCTTGTAATAAATACCTGTTCTGTACAATTATATGATGTAGCATCAGATGTCATAAATAGCAATTAACCATTAGGTTGAAAATATTTGATCGTAACCTATTACAATTTTACTACATTTTCAACATACAGCCACTTGTATTGTACTACTGCAGCATAAATTAGCACTAGAACTAAGCAAGGTTTTGGCCTTTTATGTTTCTTTGAGTGAACTCTGTTGAACATGAGGAATGTCTGTGTTTGCCTCTTCATTCCAGGTGCACGAGATTATATCTGTAGGTTCTGTTCAGTTGAATGTATTTTCATTGCTGACTTTCACATAACTGCTTTAAAAAGCTCTTTTCCCTTTGTTTTTCTAGGGACCTGCCCAAAAACGTTTCCGTCCAACTCACCATCAAACAAAACTCCAGCAGAGAAGCACAGCATAATTATATGCAAAGGTTCCAAGCACAATAGCAACTTCAGGGATTTCTGCTTTCAAAGTTAGTCACAGTTTCTCTTGGGCATTGTTTGCTTCGCCTCTAGAAGACAAGGCTTCAAAGATCACTGGTATGGCAAAGGAGGTCAGAAGACCAAGTCTGCAGGGCCAAGAAATATTAAAACTAGAGTGGGATGCATATTGAAAAATATCAGACAAAAGTATTTTACCTTTTCCCTCCACTCCCCCAGTGCAATGAACCAAAATGCTCTGGACTCCAGGCAGGGTTGTTTTAGAAATCTGGATCCCAGATGGAAGTTTTGTGGCTTGAACCTGTTTCTAACCTTTTAAATTATTTATTTATTTTGCGAGAGGGAAAAAAAGACATCTAATGGTAGACCACAATTAAAAAAACCCAAAAACGAGGGATCTGGCATGGGCATAAAGATCCACCCGTGTAGCACTGATAGAGAAGATGGTCCTGTGACTAATGATTCTAGACCAGTGGTTCTCAAACTTTTCTATTGATAACCCCTTTCACACCGCAAGCCTCTGAGCGAAACCCACCTCCTTATAAATTAAAAGCATTTTAATATATTTAACAGTATTATAAATGCTGGAGGTGAAGCGCGGCTTAGGGTGGAGGCTGACAGCTCATGACCCCCCATGTAATGACCTTGAGAACCCCTGTTCTAGACTCTGACTTGGGAGACAGGTTCTGTTCCTGCCACTGACACAGACTTGCTGTGACACCTTCAGGAAATTACTTCTTCTCTGTTTCCCCTCCCTCCATCTGCCCTGTCTGTATAGGTTGTAAAAGGCTCTCTGGGGTTTTCTGTTAGTGTGTGTTTTGTACAGTGCCTTGCACAGTTGGAGCTAATGCTGTGCAAATAACAGATTTTTTAGTTTGCTGGCCAACCAAAAAAAAAAATCTAATTCCCCTCCTCCCCTCTACATGTCTACACTGACCTGAAATGAAAAAAAATCATATATTTGATTAACTGAAAATTTTTAAAATTAATTTTGGGTCAAATGAAGTATTTGAACAATAAAAGGTGTTTTGAATTGAAAAATCAAAACTTTTTATTTTCAAAATATCAAAATGAAACATTTCAATTTTTTTAAATTTGTATTTGGGATTTTTTTATGAGAACAAATTGATGAATCTGACACACATTCGCAAAATGTTTCAGTTGACCCAAATCTGCATTTTTCAGCATAAAAAGTTTCCTCCAAAATTTTTTTTGATCAGATCTAGTTGTGGCCTTTAAACATTTACAAACAAATAAAAAGGATCAGGATCTAATTAATCAATTGTAAGGCTTTATAGATCCAACAGGTAGTTTATAGCATGATTTTGTAACAAAATTCTAGACCAAGAAATCCCCATTAACACTAAAAAGGGAAACTATGTTATACCCTTGCTAGCAACAGCTACATTTAAACATTGTCACGGATAGTACAGTTTTGATTCTGGTTCAGGGTGGGCTACTTTGAGAAGAAGAAAACCATGCCCAAAGAAGGAAGATTCAGTTCTAAAGTTACCCTACACTTCAATATTACCTGAGATACACTGTTCATAGCTTCTACTTCGTGAGAGATCACAGAGCCCTGAGAGAGCCCTACGCCTCTTGTCCTCTGCGCACGGCTATAGGTGAGGCATAGATAAAGGCCCAATATTTCTCTAGGCAGAACAATGGTCTTTCATTATTTTAAGGAAATGTTAATCACAGTCAGTCTGCTGCCAGAACACAGTCATTGCTGGGAATGAAGACTGGGAAGCTGAAAGTAGGAGGAGATCTTTAAGGTAATTACACTGAATTTGCCCAAAGGTGCAATGCAGGTGGTCGAAGGCCTCAGGCAACAACCTAAATGGCTGGAAGCATTCAGTTGCAACCACTGTAGCTGAGCCCCCTGCCACGGAAGCTGAAATCATCCAGATTCCATGTACTAATCTGTTTTTAACAATTTATGGTAGTTTCACTAAAGGGTTTGAAGCAGGAGACAGAAGCTTGATCCAGTAGAAGAGCTTAACCCTGTTAGCCTTAGTGGCTTTTATACATCACCTTATGACTAATCCCAGGCTGAAGAACCTGCTCACAGATCAGAAGTGCATTCAGCCACTAAACCCAATAGGCATTAAAGAAACAAACACACACATTCTTTCCAGAAGGCTGGTGGGGCAGCTAGCTGCTGTCACACCCTCTGACACAGCTGCCCGGAATGGGTTTAAGCTATTTTTGTTGTTTATTGATTTAGTGAAAAACACTCTGCTTCAATTTGTTATCTCATGGCAGCCAAGCCAGGGAAACAAAGATGTGACCACATGGGGTTTTACAAACAATTATTTTTTAAATTCTATATTTTAGACCAAATCCTCAGCAAATGGGAATGGACATAGCTGCATTGACTTTCAGGGCGCTACGAGGATTTGCACCCATGAGAATCAGATGCTTTTCTTATCAAGAAATTCTCCTGGAACAAGAAACAAAGCCATATAACTAGCCTTTACTTAAACATACAGAAAGGTGCTAAGAAATAATGTCGCTAATTTACAATACATGCTCCACTGAGCTACACCTCAGATAAAACTAGTGTCTTAATGTACGTATTTTAAAGTGTAATATGTGGCTTTAGCCCCAAAAAGCAATTGGGACAATTTTAATATACAGGTGCTGAGTCAGGTCAATCAAGGTCCTCTATGGACTGGGACCAAGCTACCCTAGAAAGTGCCTCTTGAGAGAGTCCTCATCTCTGGAACTATCTGCCACAGGAGAGTCATGTAAGCTCAGGCTTAACAAAAGACCTGACTCGGCTCCTGTTAAAATTAATAGATTCTAAAACCTGCACAGCTTCTTCCCTCTGCTATAACTAAATGGTGAGGGGGTTGTTTAATGGGCTGGTCTTTCACAGTATCAATTTTGGTCTGGTCCAGTCCAATCTACATTGTTGTGGGACCAGGAGAACACCTCCTGATACCCAACCAGAAAGGCTTGGATTGTTCTGCTGCCCCTCCTTTAAATGTACAGCACCGGAGCAAGGTGAGTAGAAGCTTCGGGACCTCACTTCCACCCTTATTCTTGCTTTTACGTCATCATTTACTAGGTCTCCTGGTTCACATTTTGCAGCTGTGGTTCCCTTATAGATTCATAGATTCATAGACTCTAGGACTGGAAGGGACCTCAAGAGGTCATCGAGTCCAGTCTCCTGCCCTCATGGCAGGACCAAATACTGTCTAGGCCATCCCTAATAGACATTTATCTTACCTACTCTTAAATATCTCCAGAGATGGAGATTCCACAATTTCCCTAGGCAATCTATTCCAGTGTTTAACTACCCTGACAGTTAGGAACTTTTCCTAATGTCCAACCTAAATCTCCCTTGCTGCAGTTTAAGCCCATTGCTTCTTGTTCTATCATTGGAGGCTAAGGTGAACAAGTTTTCTCCCTCCTCCTGATGACACTATTTTAGATACCTCAAAACTGCTATCATGTCCCCTCTCAGTCTTCTCTTTTCCAAACTAAACAAACCCAATTCCTTCAGCCTTCCTTCAAAGGTCATGTTCTCAAGACCTTTAATCATTCTTGTTGCTCTTCTCTGGACCCTCTCCAATTTCTCCACATCTTTCTTGAAATGCGGTGCCCAGAACTGGACACAATACTCCAGTTGAAGCCTAACCAGTGCAGAGTAAAGCGCAAGAATGACTTCTCATGTCTTGTTTACAATACACCTGTTAATGCATCCCAGAATCACATTTGCTTTTTTTTGCAACAGTATCACACTGTTGACTCATATTAAGCTTGTGGTCCACTATGACCCCTAGATCTCTTTCTGCCATACTCCTTCCTAGACAGTCTCTTCCCATTCTGTATGTGTGAAATTGATTGTTCCTTCCTAAGTGGAGCACTTTGCATTTATTTTTATTGAACTTCATCCGGTTTACCTCAGACCATTTCTCCAATTTGTCCAGATCATTTTGAATTTTGACCCTGTCCTCCAAAGCAGTTGCAATCCCTCCCAGTTTGGTATCGTCCGCAAACTTAATAAGCGTACTTTCTATGCCAACATCTAAATCGTTGATGAAGATATTGAACAGAGCCGGTCCCAAAACAGACCCCTGCGGAACCCCACTCATTATACCTTTCCAGCAGGATTGGAAGCCATTAATAACTACTCTCTGAGTACGGTTATCCAGCCAGTTATGCACCCACCTTATAGTAGCCCCATCTAAATTGTACTTTCCTAGTTTATCTATAAGAATATCATGCAAGACCGTATCAAATTCCTTACTAAAGTCTAGGTATATCACATCCACTGCTTCACCCTTATCCACAAGGCTCGTTATCCTATCAAAGAATGCTATCAGATTAGTTTGACACGATTTGTTCTTTACAAATCCATGCCGGCTATTCCCTATCACCTTACCACCTTCCAAGTGTTTGCAGATGATTTCTTTAATTACTTGCTCCATTATCTTCCCTGGCACAGAAGTTAAACTAACTGGTCTGTAGTTTCCTGGGTTGTTTTTATTTCCCTTTTTATAGATGGGCACTATATTTGCCCTTTTCCAGTCTTCTGGAATCTCCCTCGTCTCCCATGATTTCCCAAAGATAATAGCTAGAGGCTCAGATACCTCCTCTATTAACTCCTTGAGTATTCTAGGATGCATTTCATCAGGCCTGGTGACTTGCAGGCATCTAACTTTTCTAAGTGATTTTTTACTTGCTCTTTTTTTATTTTATCTTCTAAACCTACCCTCTTCCCGTAAGCATTCACTATATTAGACATTCCTTCAGACTTCTCAGTGAAGACAGAAACAAAGAAGTCATTGAGCATCTCTGCCATTTCCAAGTCTCCCGTTACTGTTTCCCCCTCCTCACTGAGCAGTGGGCCTACCCTGTCCTTGGTCTTCCTCTTGCTTCTAATGTATTGATAAAAAGTCTTCTTGTTTCCCTTTATTCCCATAGCTAGTTTGAGCTCATTTTGTGCCTTTGCCTTTCTAATCTTGCCTTTGCATTCCTGTGTTATTTGCCTATATTCGTCCTTTGTAATCTGACCTAGTTTCCATTTTTTATATGACGCCTTTTTATTTTGTAGGTCACGCAACATCTCGTGGTTAAGCCAAGGTGGTCTTTTGCCACATTTTCTATCTTTCCTAACCATCGGAATAGCTTGCTTTTGGGCCCTTAATAGTGTCCCTTTGAAAAACTGCCAACTCTCCTCAGTTGTTTTTCCCCTCAGTCTTGATTCCCATGGGACCTTACCTATCAGCTCTCGGAGCTTACAAAAATCCGCCTTCCTGAAATCCATTGTCTCTATTTTGCTGTACTCCCTTCTACCCTTCCTTAGAATTGCAAACTCTATGATTTCATGATCACTTTCACCCAAGCTTCCTTCTACTTTCAAATTCTCAACGAGTTCCTCTCTATTTGTTAAAATCAAGTCTAGAACAGCTTCCCCCCTAGTAGCTTTTTCAACTTTCTGAAATAAAAAGTTGTCTGCAATGCAGTCCAGGAACTTATTGGATAGTCTGTGCCCCGCGGTGTTATTTTCCCAACATATATCTGGATAGTTGAAGTCCCCCATCACCACCAAATCTTGGGCTTTGGATGATTTTGTTAGTTGTTTGAAAAAAGCCTCATCCACCTCTTCCACCTGATTAGGTGGCCTGTAGTAGACTCCCAGCACGACATCACCTGTGTTTTTTACCCCTTTTAGCCTAACCCAGAGACTCTCAACACTTCCATCTCCTATGTCCATCTTCACCTCAGTCCAAGTGTGTACATTTTTAATATATAAGGCAACACCTCCTCCCTTTTTCCCATCTATCCTTCCTGAGCAAACTATACCCATCCACACCAACATTCCAGTCGTGTGTATTATCCCACCAAATTTCAGTAATGCCAACAATGTCATAGTTGTATTTATTTATTAGCACTTCCAGTTCTTCCTGCTTATTACCCATACTTCTTGCGTTTGTATATAGGCATCTAAGATACTGGTTTGATCTTGCCTCCCAGCTTTGCCCTGACCCTCCTTTCTCTCTGCCATTATAGCCCGTGCTCCCTCCTGTTTCGACCCATCTCCCAGGCCTTGTTCCCCACTTACCTGTGGGGTTTGCTCACCTGTCCCCGTCGAACCTTGTTTACTGTTTGCCAGAAACTTTCAACAAACAAACAGGTATCCATCCCTGTTTCAGATCCACAGGCACTTTAGCCACTAAAATTCCTGCCAAGAACCTGTGTCTCAAGCACTCCTCTTCTTTCCTATTCTGGAAAATAATAATAATATGTAGTTGTTTTCATGTATTCAGGGGAAGAATCCAGAATAAGTTGTTCACTGCAAACCAGTTGCCTACAAGTTATTTTTTTTTAAACGTGAGCCAATTTTTTCAAGGGAATTTTCACAGACTGAATTTATAGGACACGTTTCCTGGCATTCATTACACAGTTATTAGCCATAATTAAATCCTAACCAATTATTACCTCATCCACCTTCTCAGCTATCCAGACTTCCTGCTAAAATTCCAGAGGTCCAATTTTCAAACCCAATCTTCCTCATTTTTGGATGGGTGCAAATTCCCCAGCCACTGTCTCCATTTGAGACTAATTAGCTGGTTCAACTTTTGGCTCCCCTATTCCTTAGCATTTTCAGCCTGCCTGGTCTCATAATAATTAGGTTTGAGCCAGTGCCCACTATTCCTATGCATTTCACAGATCCTGTAATACACTCAATAGCCAAACTCACATTATCCTTGTTTATATTCCCAGACGTAGATAAAAACAGTGGGGCTGATCCTTGTACCTCCAAGCTTTTCCCCTTCAAAGTTTCTTGTCCCCCTATTTCCCAAACTGGATAGTGCAGGAGGGATTTCACTAGATACTTGTGATACTCTCTCCTGGCCCACCTTATAACAATCCTTTTGATAGCCAATTTCTTTCCCAACACCAGCATGTAACTGAACTGCTTCTCTTCATTTTTCATTATTTCCAGTTTGCCGTATTTTACAAGCCAAATGTAACTCCTTCTCTAATTATGCAAAATTACTATGAGCCGGACTAGACTCCATCATGCATATTAGACCCACATGTACTTACAGGGTTCATAGCAGTCAGCTTCCATCCTCCTCAGTAGGAGCTGCTTCCTCATCAGGTGCAGGGCTAGAAAGGAAGAGTCAACATCTGTGGCAAATTACACAGCCTCTTGGAGGGTCTTTGGCCTCCTTTCCTGATCTTGATCTGCACGTCCACATGCAACTGAGCACCTAATGAACTGGTCTGAAGTCAGTTTATCCTGGTATTTGGATATGCCAGGAACACAGGCCTTCACAGGCTCTCTTCTAGTTCAGGTGGGGTCTTTTTTCCCTCTCCTCTAGCTTAACGGTTTCCTGGCCAGCTCAGATTGATGCCTAGCTCCTAATTGCGCATCAAGAGCTTGTACCCGATTTGGATAACTCGGTCTCTGTTTTAGGGGTAAGATCTTCAGCACCAGCAGAGCTACGTCAGTTGGCTGCTAGAAATTCCCCCTCCCCCAGTCCATCTTCGCAGACATTTGTGCAGGCTGTGATATTGAACTAAGAAAAAATAAACCTCCGAGAGAGTTTTTCCCCTCAAAGATGGTGGGGCTTTTGTTTCACTTGAGCTGTGACAATCTGACCCCCTCCCCTCTGGGCGTCAGTCATTACCAATGGACAGAGACAACCTGTGCCTGCCAATAATGGGGGGGGAATGCTCAGTCCATGTGAGCATGCTCAGTACAAGCCAAATAGCAGATTTGGGCAGCACATGACCCTGCATGCCCCTGACCCATGCATCGCCTCTGCCGACAGGGTAGAAAAAAGTGTTGCAAGTGTCTAGACTGACCCAAATCCTCAGACTAGCCCCCTTCCATATACAAGTGGCTGCTTTCCACTGTGGTCTATACACCTTTGTAGGGT
This sequence comes from Gopherus flavomarginatus, assembly GCF_025201925.1. Taxonomy (NCBI): domain Eukaryota; kingdom Metazoa; phylum Chordata; order Testudines; family Testudinidae; genus Gopherus; species Gopherus flavomarginatus. Next base: position 146,998,835 of record NC_066621.1, read on the forward strand.
GACCAAATAGCAACTGTGAAAAAACAGGATGGAGTGGGGGGTAATAGGTGACTCTAAAAGAAAAAGTCTCAAAAAACATGACTGTCCCTTTAAAAATGGGACATCTGGTCACCCTACCTTTGACTTCCTTCCTTCAGCACCTGTATATTTCATGACAACTGCTGAGTCGGGGACTGCTTACCCACATCATCTTCTCTCTTATCAATCAATATATATTGATAGGAGAACACTTCAACCTGTAGTAGAACACTTCAACCTCCCTGGCCACACTATAGCAGACCTTAAAGTGGCCATCCTGCAGCAAAAAAACTTCAGGACAGACTTCAAAGAGAAACTGCTGAGCTTCAGTTCATCTGCAGATTTGACATCATCAGCTCAGGATTAAACAAAGACTGTGAATGGCTTGCCAATTACAGAACCAGTTTCTCCTCCCTTGGTTTTCACACCTCAACTGCTAGAACAGGGCCTCATCCTCCCTGATTGAACTACCTCATTATCTCTAGCTTGCCTGCATATATATACCTGCCCCTGGAAATTTCCACTACATGCATCTGACGAAGTGGGTATTCACCCACGAAAGCTCATGCTCCAAAACGTCTGTTAGTCTATAAGGTGCCACAGGATTCTTTGCTGCTTTTAATCAATATATAGAGGAGTATATTTTCTTCTATCAATTCCCTTTTAGGCTATTTCAAGTTATTGTCTTCTTCACACGCCCACTGCTGAGCAGCACAGACAGGAAGAAAACTATGGAGACAGATGCAAGCAGACTATGTGGGGTAGAAAGGCAGCTGCACAGGATATCCCTTCTTGTAGTTGCCAGTGTCCTCCGTGCAGAGATTCGATGTGAGGAAAGGGCAATACAGGAAAAAGGGTGTAGCCAGGTGCAAACTAACCTCAGCAGGGCCGTCCCTACCCATACACAAAGTACGCAGTTGCATAGGCACCAGGAACTTTGGGGCACCAAATTTCTTGGTGCCCTACACAGCTGCATGCTACTCCAGCCCCTGCTCCGCCTCTTCCCCATAGTCCTCGCTCCTGCTCCACCCCGCCCCCCCTCTTCCCACCCCTGCTCTGCCCCAGCTCCAGCCCTTCCCCTGAGGACTCCAGCAGTGGTTGAGCCAGCATTCACCAGTGGTGGTAAGTAGAGCAACCCAGCCTCAGCCTGCTCCGCTCCCCTGTCTCTCAGCCGCGCCACCGGCAAGTGCTGGGGGGCTGTTCCCCCCCCTACCCCCCAAGTCTGGGAGCCAGGGGAGCAGAGCAGGCTGGAGCCGGGTCACTAGACTTCCCGCAGGAAGTGGCCAGCCTCCCCCTCCACACACACACACACACACACACACACACACACACACACACACACACACACACACACACACACACACACACACACACACACACACACACACACACACACACACACACACACACACACACGAAAGCCTGGGGCGGGGCCCCACACAGCCTCCCCCACTGAGGCCAGGGGCAGCATAAAGCACCAAAATAGCTAGGAACAACCCTGAACCTCAGCATAAAGACACCAGATTAACACCTTTAAAAGCATCACGATTGTATGGCCTCTGCTGCTTTTCCTCTTGAAGGGTCACAGAGTCACAGCCAAAACCCAGTCACGGTGCACAGCATGCCCTGCACTGTATGGAGAGGAAAGCAGGCTATACCTACAGAATATCCTGGAAAGCAGAGACAGCAAAAACATATTAGGGGTCATTGTGAACAAACAACTCAACACGAGCGTCCACTGGCAAAAGGGGCTATAATAAAATTGGGTGTATAAACAGGAGATTAGAGAATAGGAGGAGGCTGGTGATTTTATTTCTGTGTGTGGCAATGGTAAGACCAATACTAGTCTACTGTGTCTAGTTCTGGTGTCCACATTTTAAAAGAAAAATATTAAAAATTGAAAAGAGTGCAGAGAGAAGTCACAAAAATTATTCAAGGGCTGGAGAAAATACCTTATAGCGAGAGACTTAAAAAGAGCTCAGTCTGTTAATCTTATCAAAAAGGAAGATTGAGAGGTAACTATTACAGTGTATAAGTACCTTCATAGTGAGAAGATACTAGGTATGAAAAAGGTCTTTAATTAAGCAGAGAGATATAAACAAGAACTAATGGCTGGAAGCTGAAGCCTGCAGAATTCAAATTAGAAATAAGACACATATTTTTAACAATGAGGATGATTAACTTCTGGAATTGCCACCCAATAAAGACCAGTCCCACCTCATCATAGTACTGGGGTGTTCCCAAATTGGCTAACTAGGCTCTGGCAACCATATTCCTACCATGAAGTTGCAGAAATACAATGCTACTCTATCAGGCAAACACCACGTCACTTCTTGTGGTTTTCGGGGAAGGTGTCAACAAATATGCTACTGCCACCTTTAACACCATGCATCCAAAGGCCATGCGCATCCAGAACCAAATGAGGGAAGTTGAAAAAGTTTTTTATGAGGCACCTATCCATGTTGCTGCTATACAAGAAACAAAGCTTTCTGATGGACAATGCATATCTATTGTGGGTTTAGACTGCTTGAAAAAGGAATGCAGAGGAAGAGCTGGTGGAAGTCTAAAGTTTATTATTAGGGAGACATTTAAATATGAAAGAGATATGGAAGTTTAGGAGATGAACATGCCTATGAGGGTTGGACTGTATCACTATCAAAGTTCGGGTGTGAAGAGTTAAGAGTTTGTCAACGTTTATTATCCTGATGACAGCCCAAATGATAATGCTATTGCAAGATTCTCTTTGAGAAACTGCAGCCAAACAATTATCTGTGGAGATTTCAATCCCAAAAGGGAAGTTTGGAGGACCAGAATGATTGATTTAAATGGAACTTTGCTAGAGGACTTTATCACTGAAAATGATTTAGTTGTCTTGAATTATCGCACTACGAATACGTCAAAATCATATGGCATTAGCTGTAACTCTGGTGAGCGGCAGCATGTCATGCTGTTCTCCTCTAGACTGTCAGGCCACCTGGAATCTTCTATATACATTTATGCAGAGGATATTGCACTTTGTATCAAGGCGTGTGAAATAGATATACTAGAGAGTGACCTGAATGAAGACTTGGAAATTGTAAGTAAATGGGCAAATGTACATAAATTCTAGCCGAATACAGCAAAAATGAAGTCCACCTACTTTACCACAGATTATAGGAGTTTCAACGACAGTCCAAAATTGATATTGCAGAAGGTGTTGCCATTGAGAGGAACCTGTTATATACCTTGCAGTGACCTTGGACACTGAACTAAGGTTTGGATCACAAGTCAGAAAGTTGGAATCTAAAGCAGAGATTGAATCTTCTACAATATATTGTCGAGTCCAATTGGGGTTCAGGTCTTAGGACACTGAATACCGCTCAATAGTTTGTTCAATACTTAATATGCCTAATTTTTCTGGTCACATACTGCTCCCAGTAATCTTGCTAAGATCAACATTGTGCAGCTGTCTGCAGTTCACACAATAACTGGAGCTGTGAGATCCATTCCAACAATTTATGAACAAGAGTCTGATGTTCAAACTGAGAATTGTATAAACGAACAGCTATTTCAGTATGGACATCATCCTTGTTCCCTGAATGTCATCACTGATCAGGTCTGTTCAGAAACTGAAAAAACAAAAACAAATCAAAGCTAAAATCATCATCCTGTTTTGAAAGATATATAAAGGCTTCTGAAGAAATGAAAGGACTTGATGATGTTAGGATAGAATGTGTGAAGAAGTTTCAGTGCCCAGTCATTCTTCTACCTGAACCCATTTGCTTTTACTAACTATCTCTCCCCCTCTTCTTTTTGGAACTTTGCTTGAAGGAACATGAACATGGCCTGTCATGGTATAATTCCCCACTCTGAACCTTAGTGTCCAAAAGATGGAGTACCAGCATGAATTCCTCTAAGCTCAATTACCAGCTTAGAACCTGTAGGCTGCCACCAACCAGGAATTACAGTGCCTGGTACATTCTGATTCCCCCAAAACCTTGCCCGGGGACCCCCAAGACCCAGACCCTCTGGATCTTAACACAAGGAAAGTAAACCCTTTCCCTCACCGTTGCCTCTCCCAGGCTTCCCCTCCCTGGGTTACCCTGGAAGATCACTGTGATTCAAACTCCTTGAATTTTTAAACAGAGAGGAAAATTTACCTTCCCCCCCTCCTTCTCTCTCCCCCTCCCAGATTCTCCGTGAGAGAGAAAGTAATCCTAACACAGAGAGAAATTAACCTCTCTCTCCCCCTTCCCTCCTTTCTCCCCACCAATTCCCTGGTGAATCCAGACCCAGTCCCCTGGGGTCTCACCAGAATAAAAAAACTATCAGGTTCTTAAACAAGAAAAACTTTTAATTAAAGAAGGAAAAACAGTAAAAATTATCTTTGTAAATTAAAATGGAATAGGTACAGGGTCTTTCAGCTATAGACACTGGGAATACCCTCCCAGCCTAAGTATACAGTACAAATTAAAATCTTTTCAGCAAAATACCAATTTGAACTCCTTTCAGCCAAACACACATTTGAACTCCTCCCAGACAAATACACATTTGCAAATAAAGAAAACAAACACAAGCCTAACTCGCTTTATCTACCTCGTACTCACTATTCTGGATCTATAAGAACCTGTATCAGGGAGATTGGAGAGAAACCTGGTTGCACGTCTGGTCCCTCTGAGCCCCCAGAGTGAACAACAACTAAACACTAACAGCACACACAAAAACTTCCCTCCTTCAAGATTTGAAAGTATCCTGTCCCCTGATTGGTCCTCTGGTCAGGTGACAGCCAGGCTCACTGTTCTTGTTAACCCTTTCCAGGCAAAAGAGATATGAAGCACTTTTGTTCTATTAACTCTTACTTATCTGTTAATGACATGGCCACACTAAGCAAAATTGTAGAAAAGACCATCCAACAGAATCATAGACAAGCCAAACAGATTCATGTTTCATCAGACAAGTCCTTCAAAAATAGTTATTGTGGTGTCTTCGTCCAGTGGCCTGTTGGAGAGAGTACACCTCTTCCCCGATATAACGCGACCCAATATAACACGAATTCGGATATAACACGGTAAAGCAGTACTCCGGGGAGGTGGGGCTGGGCAATCTGGCAGATCAAAGCAGTTCAATATAACACGGTTCCACCTATAACGCAGTGAGATTTTTTTGGCTCCCGAGGACAATGTTATATCGGGGTAGAGGTGTACAAGAAAGAGTAATAGTTCAGAAAATATCAGGTCAAACTATCTGACTGAACTGAAAGTTATTCTCAATGCACTACAAGAAATATAGCAGAAATAGATGTGGATGCTGTGGCGTTTCTTGACTCGTAGGCAGTGATCCTCAGTTCCTTTTCAAAAAACTAGAACGCTATCAGCAATGTATTTCAGGAGGCAGCTTGGAGGATCCCAAAATAAGGCAATAAATTGGCTTTTCAATGGATTCCATACCATATTGGACTATATGGGAGTGAGGTAGCTGATGACCTGGCCAAAACTGGAAGATTGGAAATTCAGGTTGGAATTTCAGTTGAGGATATTGACGCCCTAGCAAAGAAAATAATAGCTGAAATAAATGGTCAAAAAGAGATCCTCTAATTGATATCAAAGCATCTTGGAAAATAACATCCATTGTCACGAGATTGCAGATGGGACACACTGCAGGAATGAATATCAGTAGATATGAGACCCAAGGTATATTCTCTCTGCAAGTAATGTCGGGAGCAGACTTTAACACCTGCCCATACTTTTGAATGTAAAACCACAAGGAAAGTGAAGCTTTTCAGTTTGGACCTGTTGGATTAAGCTCTTACAAAGGACCGTGCTCTTTTGCCAAATTTGTTCTCTAACTTCATGGTCTGATATGATTATCGCAGGAGAAAAAAACAACAAACTACCAAGAAAAGTGGTGGATTTTCCATCCCTGAGAGTCTTCAAATCAAGACTTGATGCCTTTCTGGAAGAAATGCTTTAGCCAAACACAAGTTATTGGGTTCCGTACAGGTGTAACTGGGTGAAATTTATACAGGAGGTCAGACTAGACAATCTAATGGTCCCTTCTGGCCTAAAACTCTATGAAAATCTCCTCTCCATTTTGGGTGGGGTCTGGGTTTCCCATGGAGTCATCATCTTGAAAGCCTTTTCTGTCTCTTATCCCTGCAGGTCACAGTCAAACTTCAGTACATCACAACCTGTGCACTTCGATATTTTATTTTCTGGCAAGGAACATGGGACCCCATAAAAACACTGCAGGTGGTGGGAGCCAGTACTCTACTGACTTCTGTAGCGGCTTGCCATATACCACTTCATTATAGCCCCTTCAAAACCAGCCTGAATAGAGAGAGAAATATTTGTCCTGGCTGTTGCTCCTGAGAGTCAGCCTGGCTCCAGGTTGAAAGGATTTCATGTAAGAAGCCTGCGGAGCTTTTATGGTTGTTTGAAATAAGTTGAAAACGAGAAAAAGTAGAATATAAAGTAATAACAGTGTGAAATAGTGTATCAAAGGACCCTGGATATTTCCTGTAACTCTGAATTGGAGCTAATGAGCCTCTCTTAGGCTGTCTTCCAGTGCACACCACCATGTATCAGCCGCCTAGTCCTGCCTCTCCCTGGCTTCATGTTACAGACTCTCTGAGATGGAGGCTAACACAGTGAGCTCTCTAACAGCCATTGATCAGGACAGGCAGGAAAAAGAGCACAGACACAGGGATGGATTTAAGAGGCAGGCTGCATTTTATTAACTCAGTACTGTGGAAGGGCACTCTGCTCTGTCTCTCTTCTACCAGACATATAAATGGGTCCAGGGCAGGGTTACAGGCTCCCACTATATAATCTATAATTCCCTCTCCCCCACAAGGGTGACAAAAAAAGGGACCTCAGTCTGCAAAGACTTCAATTCACCCCTTGTCTCAGAGGCCCAAGCTCCATCAGCAAAATCCCAGACCTTTCACTTCTAGGAACTGGATGTCAGTGGCAAAAAAATCCTGGCAAGGGCTTAAATTAGGAAATGGGAAGGAGCAAGGAGCCAATTAGCTCTCCTCTCCCTCTGGCTGGCTAATGGGAAGCAGACAGCACACAGAGTAGTATGTCTCCCTCCTATCAAATTTTCCACCCTTTGAGTTGGGTGGAGGGCATTTTGAAATGACTCACAGACAGACAGGGAGATTCTTTACATTAAACGTGTAATGCACAGAAGACAGAACAAAATATCCTTTATATTTGCATAGCTACAATTGCTACAAGGACTGGCAGCTCAGAGGGAATGAATGGAGGCCTGGAAATTGAGGCAGTGATCCCAGTTCTGAGGAATATCTGAATGAAATTCCACACTCACTCATTGTGTCATTAGACTTCCTTCACTTTCACACTTTAACCACAGAAAATTCTCCAACATCAGAGGTGTGTGAAACTGGTGAAAAACTTTCTATGGATTTTCACACCATTTTTTGTTTTGACCATTTCATTGTGGATGACTCTGTGCTCCTTAAATTTTGGGTTTCCCTGTTACACAAAATACAGTTATTTTTGCATCAGAGACATGTGAAATGTTGACAATGCAAAATTTCATATTTAAAAGCCCCCTTTTGATCTATAGGCAGCCCTTCTAACTTGAAAATTGGCTCATTTTCACTGGAGAGTGGAATACTTTTGTGCAATAAAACTAAGAAATCATATTTTGCAATAAAATGGATTCTATTTTTGCATTAGTTTTTTTAAAAAGCCATCCAACCCCAGCTTAATATTTCTACCACCCAAATCCTTGACGTTTCTGATAACAATGCAAATAACCACCCCACCACAACATAACATTTGCCTTAGGCAGAACATTTTCCCCTGGAAATGTGTGAATCGGGGAATGTGCCTTTAACATCATAAATGTCATTTTAATCTGCTTGCAATGATCCATTGTGAACTTCTATGATTTGAACCACACATCACTGACAGCTTCTTGGTTTGGTTTGAGCAAAATTCTTCAAAATGACAGCAGCTCACTGAAGAAATTCCTACTCCCCCTTTTCTCCTATTCCCTAACAACATTTTCTCATTGGTGGCTTTTCCTCCCTTCTGCCTGATTTTCTTTACACTGTTTCACTTCATAAACCTGGTCCAGCCGAGTTCCAATGGTTAGAAGTGACCCAGCAGGAAATATCTAGCTCTTCTCCGATCCAGAAAACAGACCAGGCCTGTGATCACTGCAATATAACAATGTTACCTGCACTTGCCCTCAACATCTTGAACAAATCACCAAAATTCACTGCCTCAGTTTTCACACCTGCGAAGTGGGGATAATATTTATCCACTTCCCAGGGATGTGGAGAACATAAGTTACTGTCCGTGAAAGCACTTTGGAGAAGTGTCTGATATTATTACTGTGATAAAAGGATCTGTGAGGGCAACCATTGGATAGGAAAAGCTGGAAAGAAAGGAAGCATGGCTTCCTGCTGGCATAGTTTCCATTAGGGACAGGATGAAGAACATAAAACTGTAGCATCCTGTGCCATGGGATTTTTAATCAGTATGATTCTGTTACACCAGGTTGTACTGGTATAATGGCCTAGAGGACAGAGCACAGGACTCAAACTCAGGACACTTGTGTTCTATTCCCAGCTCTACCACTGACCTGCTGGGTGACCTTGGGAAAATCACTTCCCTTCTCTGTGCCTCAGTTTCCTCATGTGTAAAATAGGGATAATGTCAATGATACCAACCTCCCTTTGTAAAATGCTTTGAGATCTACTGAAGAAAGGGGGTATACAAGAGTTAAGTATTATTTGTATTCCTGACTGACTCTGATGCAACTGAGGGGAGAATCAGGCCCCTATATTTTCACCTAATACCAGTTTTCTCCAAATTCCAATAGAAATACTCTACTACCTGCCAATAACCCTATCCCATCGCACACTAATGTAATATGCACCGTTACAGAAGAAATTAAAACACCATTAGCAATACTGCTGAGAAAGCAATGGAAAATCCAACTGGTGAGGAAGCTTTTTTATTCTTGATGTCTATGAAGTTCTTCAAGTTTGGCAGGCTCGTGAGCCCAGTAAAGTTAATGGAGAAGGAAAATCCATCAAGTACAATTGCTAGTTTGGGGCTCACAAAACCCGAATAAATCAAAAGAGGAAGCAGCAAACCTTCTAGGAGGTTTGTTTTGTGAATGTTTTATTATTTAACTACAGTTCCTCTTGCTTCCAGTTTTGGTTACCAGGACTTTAGTATGTTATATATAGAAGAAAGCATAATCACTTAAACCACATGAGCTATTTTGGAGGCATTCTATATTCCCCTTCTACTTCTGTGTTAGGGTACTTTCCCCTTCACAATCCTTTTACACATTTCCCTGACATTTAGGGTGACCAGATGTCCCGATTTTATAGGGACAGTCCCAATATTTGAGGCTTTTTCTTATATAGAAGCTATTACCCCTGACCCCCTGTCCCGATTTTTCACACTTGCTGTCTGGTCATCCTATTTACATTATCTATCTATGGGTTTTATATTGATGCACATCTCTGTATGATCTGTGCGCTTTCCAAGTAAACTTGCTAGATACCATTAATGACTGCTTCTTGGAGCAGCTAGTCCTGGAACCCACAAAAGGAAAGGCAATTCTTGATTTAGTCCTAAGTAGTTCACAGGATCTGATCCAAGAGGTGAATACAGTTGTACCGCTAGGAATTAAATTTAACATTCTTGTAGGGAAGAAAATACCAAAGAAACCCATCACAGTACCATTTAACTTCAAAAAGAGGAACTGCACAAGAATAAAGAAGCTAGTTAAATGGAAATTAAACGGAAAAATCACAAGAGTGAAATGCCTGCAAGCTGCATGGAAACATTTTGGAGGCTCAAACTCAATATATACCCCCAATTAAAAAAAAAAACCAACCCTCCCCCCTAAAAACAGCAAAAGGACCAAAAAAAAAAAGCCACAGTGGCTAAACAACACAGTACAAGAGGCAGTTAGAGACAAAAAGAACATCTTTTAAAAATTGGAAGTCAAATCCTACTGAGAAAAACAGAAAGGGGCATAAACTCCAAGTCAAGTGTAAAAGTATAATTAGGCAGGCCAAAAAGAATGTGAAGAGCAGCTAGCAAAGGACACAAAACCTAACATCAAAATTTTTTTAAGCACATCAGAAGCAGGCAGCCTGCCAAACAATCAATGGGAACACTAAATGGTTGAGGTGCTAGAAGAGCAGTCAAGGAAGGCAAGGCCATTGCAGAGAAGCTAATTGAATTCTTTGCATCCGTCTTCACTGCAGAGAATGTGAGGGAGATTCCTACACCTGAGCCATTCTTTTTAGGTGATAAATTTGAGGAAATGCTCCAGAGTGAGGTGTCAATAGAGGTGGCATTGGAACAAACTGATAACACTTATGAAATTGCAGAACTACAAACTGATACTTAACTTATCGTTTAAATCAGCCTTTGTACCAGATGACTGGCAGATAGCTAATATGATGCTGATTTTTTAATAATAGGTTCCAGAGATGATCCTGCAATTACAGGCTGGCAAACCTAACTTCAGTACCAGGCAAGTTGATTGAAATTATAATAAAAAACAGAATTATCAGACATATAGATGAACACAATACATTGGGGTAAAGAGTCAACACAGCTTTCGTAAAGGAAAATCATGTCTCATCAATCTATTAGAATTCTTTGTGGGGGTCAACAAGCATGTGGACAAGGGTGATCCAGTGGATATAGTGTACCTGGACTCTCAGAAAGCCTTTGACAAGGTCTCTCACCAAAGTCTCTTAGGTAATGTAAGCTTATCATGGGATAAGAGGGAAGGTTGGCTTATGGATCAATAACTGGTTAAAAGATAAAAACAATGAGGAGTCCTTCTTACACCTTAGAGACTAACAGATTTATTTGGGCATAAGATGCCACAAGGATGTCTTGTTGTTTTTGCTGATACAGACTAACACAGCTACCACTCTGAAAGCTGGTTAAAAGATAGGAAATAAAGGGTAGGAATAAACAGTCCATTTTCACAGTGGAGAGAGGTAAATAGTGGAGTCCACCAAGGATCTGTACTGGGACCAGCGCTGTTCAACATATCCTTGAATGAACTGGAAAAAGGAGTGAATAGTGTAGTGGCAAAATTTGCAGATGATAAAAAATTTCTCAAGATAGTTAAGTCCAAAGCTGACAGCTAAGAGTTAGAAAAGAATCTTGCAAAGCCAGGTGACTGGGCAACAAAATGCCAGATGAAATTCAATGTTGATAAATGCAAAGTAATACACATTGGAAAATATAATTCCAATTATACACACAAAATGATGGGGTCTAAATTAGCTGCGACCACTCTTGGACTCGTTGTGGACAGTTCTCTGAAAACAATTGCTCAATGTGCAGCTGTGGTCAAAAAAGCTACCAATGTTAGGAATCTTTAGGAAAGGGATAGATAATAAGATAGGAAATATGCTACTATTCTAATCCATGAAAACCCACACCTTGAACACTGTGCACTGCTGGTCGCCTCATCTCAAAAAAAGATATTAGAATTGGGAAAAGTACAGAGGGGCAACAAAAATGACTAGGGATATGGAACAGTTCCATATCAGGAGAGATTAAAAAGACTGGGACTGTTCAACTTGGAAAAGAGGACTAAAGGGGTGTAACCCCTTTGGGGTTTAGAGAGCATGGCCCTTTTAAATCTTTTTCCTGGGGGGAAGGAGGGAGCATTGATTGTTTGAGAAGGAGGAAGTGCTGTTGGGGGGATGGGGAGCAGAGAGAGAGGAGAGAGCGACAGGGTGTGTTTGGAGCTCCAGAGGGGCTGCAGCAACAGGCCCCCTCAGAGTGAAGCAGCCAAGGACCTGCCTGAAGCCTGGGAGGGACAGAGCAGCTGATCGAGGACACCTCAGGACGGGAGCCAGGAGGAGCACTGGCCCAGGGAGAAATCGCCTGAGAAGGACAAAGCGGAGCTGAACCCAGTATCACTGCTGCCCAGAACTGCGTGGGGCCGTGAGTTTCAGGGCTTGTGAATTTGCATTGGGGATAAGGAGGGACGCTGTTAGCTAGTTCAGTTGGGAGGTTGTTGCTCTGTGTGGCTTTGCAAGACCGGCAGAAGAGGGCACTGGAGGAGTTTGTTGGGGAAAGTTTACTGGAGCCAAAAACTACCAGGAGCACCGAAGACTCACCACTGGACTGGAACTTTGCCCAGGACTCCTGAGCTCTGTGTGCAGACACATTGCTCGGTGTCTGCCCTTCCAGACTGTGCTACCACTGGGCCTGTGGGGCCTTGAGTTGAATGCAACCCTGTTCTGCTGCTCCCCCTATCTTACTCCTTTCATCCCTCTGTAAATAAATATTTCCCTGTCCTATATTCATTGGGGTGTGTGTGTGTTCATTCACTCTGGGAGGTTTGGAGCAGGTGCCCCTGGGGTGGAAGGGACTTTCCCTGATGCATTCCAGCTCGCACTTTCTCTTGGCTAAAGCTGCCTACAAAGCAGACTCCATCTTGGCCATCAGGGCGTTAAAGGGCGATATGCTAGAGCAGTGGTTCTCAAACTTTTGTACTGGTGACCCCTTTCACATAGCAACCCTCTGAGTGTGACCCCTCCCTTATAAATTAAAAACACTTTTTAATATATTTTTAATAAATTTTATATATTTTTATAAATGCTGGAGGCAAAGAGAGGTTTGGGGTGGAGGCTGACAGGTCGTGACCCCCCATGTAATAACCTCATGACCCCTGAGGGTCCCAACCCCCAGTTTGAGAACCTCTGTGCTAGAGGTCTATAAAATAATGACTGGTGTGGAGAAAGTGAATAAGTGTTATCAACCCCTTCACATAACACAAGAACCAGGGGTCACCCAATGAAATTAATAGGCAGTAGGTTTAAAAATAAAAGGAAGTACTACTTCTGTAACAGTGTGCGCTCACTTCATGAACGTCTCCTGTCAGCTGGGTGAGACCCTGCAATCTTTCCCTTCTCTGCTCCCGGTGCCCCTTGTTGACGGTTGCCCTTATCAGGCGCGTCTTCAGTGCTCAGCCCTCCGGCCAGGTCACACATAGTGAATATGTGAATGAACGAACAAACCCCTTCTGAGGTAACAAAAGTCCAACAAGGCCTATTACTGTGCCCTAGTTGGTATCTGCAGCCCCTTCTGGGCTAGCTTTAAGTCCATCCTGGCCCTGGTATGGAGCAGTACCCCCAAGGCTTTCTCTCTTGAAACTTTTTGCCTTTATCAGTTCTTATTGCCCCAGCTCTCTAGCCAGATTACTCCTTCAGTGTCGGTCCCCTTCCTGGGGTAACAAAGATCAACAAAGGGTTGGCCCTCTGCAAAGTATTCAGCCCCATCCTAGAGCCCTTTAAATTCCAGCCCTGTACTTATGGTTCTACACAAAACTTGTCTCTTCAGGGCTTTGGCCACTCTGCCAGTGGCCGGTGGAGGCACCCAGACCCATGCACTATTCTGGGTTCCAACACATGGACCCTACAAATGGCAGCCCTGTGCTGCTTCCTTTAACTCTGTTGCTGCTGCTGTTCCCTAGGCCAGTGGTTCTCAAACTAGGGCCGTCGCATGTTCAGGGTAAGCCCCCTGGCAGGCCGGGCCGGTTTGTTTACTTGCCGCATCCGTAGGTTCAGCTGATCGCAGCTCCCACTGGCCACGGTTCACCACTCCAGGCCAGTGGGAGCTGCAGGAAGTGGTGCAGGCCAAGGGACGTGCTGGCCGCCCCTCCTGCAGTCCCCATTGGCCTGGAGCGGTGAACCGCGGCCAGTGGGAGCCACGATCAGCCAAACCTGAGGACATGGCAGGTAAACAAACCGGCCCGGCCTGCCAGGGGGCTTTCCCTGAAAAAGCTGCAGCCCTAGTTTGAGAACCACTGCCCGAGGCCACGTCCCACATAGCCCCTTCCGCTTCACCCTTATCGCAGGGTTTTCTGTCTCTTCCCTCTGCTTGAGCAGGATCTCTCCCAGGCCTCTTTACCAGTGGAGTTTTGCAGCCTTCTAAGGCTTCTTCTCCCTTCTGGTCCCAGCCAGCAATGGATCAGCTCAGGCCCTGCATGTCTCCTTTTAACTGAGCCTCCTTCACTCTGATTGGCCGCTTCTCTGCAGCCCTTCTAGGCAGGCCTAGAGGACCCACCTTCACTGCTCCTTTTCTGGGAAAGTGTGGCAGGACAAGGCCTTCAGCAGGGGGCCTCGAAAAGCCTAGTACACCTCATCACAACTTCACTCAACACAAAGTTAATCTGTGGATCTCCGTTGCCAAAGGGTGTTGTGCAGGCCAAAAGTATAACTGGGTTAAAAAAGGAAGGAAAAAAAGACAAGTTTATGGAGCTATTAGCCAAGATGATCAAGGATGTAATCCCATGCTCTGGGGGTTCCTAAATCTGACAGCCAGAATCTGAGACTGGACAACAGGGGATGGATCACTCAATAATTGTCCTGTTCATTCCCTGTGAAGCATCTGGCACCAGCCACCATTGGAAGAGAGGAAACTGAGGTATATGGACCATTGGTCTGACCCAGGATGGCCATTCTTATGTTATGTTTTTATGTTTTTTGTAAAATCGATAGCAATAATAAAATCCCTAGTGCCACTAGTCCAGTCTTGAGATAATCCAGCCCTCATCAATATCACCACTCCACCTTTACACACTCGGCAGAAGGTAATTGGATCAAGTTGAAAATAAACATGTGCAACGCAACACATATAGATCTGGAGCGAAACTTGAAGGGGGCTGCAGGTTCAAATCTAAGTTCTTGATTCAACATATTATAGATAAGGGGAGCCATGGATTTCACATAGGGATCCAAAGTGAGAGATGGATTTCTGATCTGAAGGCAAAGTTCACGGATGCTCAGACCCATGTGGTTGATGTGAGCCTTCAGGAAAATCTTCGCTGACGTGTTCCAAAGCACAATGCTCCTCCAGCAAGTTTAGCTATACTGCACTAATATCAATGATGGTCCAGTTCAAGACTAACCTTTCACCTCTGTGCATTAGTTTGAAACTTCGCTGTGGCTAAAAGTGATGGATAGCCTCATTCCTTGTCCTCTGAGACACTTGT
Source organism: Gopherus flavomarginatus (assembly GCF_025201925.1). NCBI lineage: Eukaryota > Metazoa > Chordata > Testudines > Testudinidae > Gopherus > Gopherus flavomarginatus. The sequence continues at coordinate 147,013,862 of NC_066621.1, forward strand.
CCACATCCCATATTCATCATTTTACCACTGCTTTGACTTGATTAGCATCTCCATTCATGGGCGGAGCAGCTTGGAATAGCAGAGTGTGTTACAGGCAGATAAAGGATGCCCAGCACTGGAATACCAATGGTTTTGGAGTGGATTAATGTACATTGGCAAGACCATGGAGGACAGAAGCACTTAGCAAACCCACCTGAGACTGACTCCTCATTGTGCTGTGATGAATATACATGCATAGTAAGAGCTTACAGTCTAAACAGATAAGACAAACAAAGGGTCGGATGGGAAACAGAAGCAAAGAGAAGTAAAGTCACTTACCAAAGGTCACACTGCATGTCACTGCAAGAACACACTGGACCACCTTGCCTCACCTGCGACAGTTGGAGGTCTAGACTGATGTCACTGCTTGAGTTGCATAAGGTTGCCTGCGTATAATAGGAGCCATACCATGCTGTCATTTTTTAAACACATCTCCCTGAAGTCATGTGTTTGATTCTAGTTAGATCTGTACATTTCCTTTGAAATTTTCTCACAAGCATTGCAAAACAATTCTTATGACCAAATATCTTGGGAATTTACAAGTCTGCTGTGGGGATGTCTCTCTTTCTGTTGAGATAGGACAAGGAAAATTCACAAGGCAGATCACCCCTTCCTCTGAAATCTGCTATCTACCAACACAAGAGTCAAACTCATGGCAATGGCCATTTCTCACCTGTTACTAGGGGACTTACAGATCCCTGGCTGTGCCATCAAATTTTTTTTTTAAGTAAAAGCAAGTCTGTCTGTCAGAATGAATTTAAAGGAGTAAAAAGCTTCTGAAAAAGTCTGTCCCTTACCACATCCACCACTGTTGTATCCTTGCTCTGCTACTACTGGTTCTTATCAGCCATCACACCTTCAAGTATAAAAGGTGTGTCTAATATTAGCCAGGAAATGTCTTGGTAAAGACCTGGACTTTTTCAGCTAATCGGCATTAATAACTTTCTATGTCTGAAGACAGCCCATAGGAAATGCAGGCTGACTCATCTACCCAGTAATTAGACGAACTGTTTGAGAAAGTGCAGGTGGCTGTACCACACGGCGCATTAACCAAGGTGTAGAATACGCTTCTGACCAGAGGGCAGATAATAGCAGCAATAATTTCCTCTGGTGATATAATATAAAAAAGCAGTATTTCTGACAGACATGGCATCTGGCTGGGACTGGAAACTCAAGCAGCATTTCTGGACACACTTAAAGGAGCTCTGTAATACATGGAAATCATTGATTTATTTTACACCCTCGCAAATTACTGAAAATAATCACAATCAAAATTCCACAAGAAACGGCAGGTATTTGGTATTTATGGTATACATCGGCCCAGGATCTGTATCCTGTGTTCTTTTTCTGCAAAGGCTAGCTGTATATCATTTTTATGTATCTGAAGGATTGTTGTAATGCAATGTGAACCTATGAACGGGATAAAGTTACATATTCTCCATTGATTTTACATTGTATCCATTATCTTTAATGCTGGAATGAAGGTTAGTGCTAGTGGCCGGAAGCTTCTTCACCTCCGCAATGAATGGTACTTTAGGAAATCTATACCCTGGTGGTACATAAAATCAGCTGTTAGTTGTCAGTAGGAGACAGATTTTCCCAAAATGCCAGCTTAATGAGGGAAGTGGGTGGTGCACCCATCCACAGAGCATATATTTGTGCAGGAAAGAGAGACAGAGACTCCAAAGGAGTAAGACAAGGGAAAGAAGTAAGAGGATGGAGAAGAGATGGGATAGGAAGTAAAGGAAAAGAGACGAGATGGAGCTGGAAGGAAGATAAGGCGTAAAGAATAAGTGGAGGAGGGATCTAACGGATGGAAAGGGGGAAGGCAATGAAGAGGAATGGACAGTGGAGAAGAGTGCAGGGAGGATACACAGAGAAGGAAGAGGCCAGATTTGTTCTCTTCTACCTATTTTGGTTTTTAACGCAGTTGACCAACCAGCCAGGATGGGCCCAAACATCTTAGAACTAGATTTTAACAACAATTCTCTACTTAGTTTTTCAAATCACATGTTAAAACCACCCCCCCAAAGTTTCAAGTATTAAAATAGAACAAATGTTTAAGTTCACTGGGTTTCAGCACTACCCAAGATCCAATGTTGCCCACAACTTCTGTGTATTTCAGACACAGGCCCTAAAATGTGAAAGGAGTACTTTACAATGCCTTCAAACTCCCGAACTCTTACAAGAAATTACTTGTAACTTCCCTCATATTAAATCTGTGTCCTAGGAGTAAATGATGAAATTTTGATTAGGACAAGTTTTTCCCCAGAGCATTTACTCATGCAAGTGGTTCTATTGGAGCCAATGGAATTAAGTAGCCAATCACCCATGTGAGTAAGAGGTTCACAGTCTGGTTTTAAAAGAAAAAAAATCTCCACTTTAATTGCAAAAACTGACTGTAACCTTAACTAGGGAGTCACCAATGTCTGTCTCCATAGTGTATTTTTAAGTACAAAATTCTTCTGAAGGACAGGTGACCCGTTCATCTTCTTATGACCTTTACTGCTTTCAGTACTGATGTTGACATCTGCAACTAATTCACGATCTATGAGTCTGAGCTGTGACCAATGCAAAAAATATTTACAAAAAACTCTGACTCGCTTTATTAACACACTGTGCTGACCTCACTCAGCGCTTGTGTATATGTGCAGTTACTCCGAAATAGCAATTCCAGAATAATTCTTTCTGAATAAGTCCTTGTGTGAGCACCCTTCTGTGTTTCTTATTGGGGAATTTGCCTGATTCTAGTTTAGTGTAATCCATTTAATTTAAACTGGAACAATGCATTCATATTCCAGAATAAGAGTGTCCACACACATAGTTATTCAGGAATTGCTATTGAACTTTAAATTCACACCCTATTTTAATCTGAAATAATTTTCAATCATAGCTAAACCCCAGAGTCTCTACTATAACTGAGTATGCATGTAGAAAAAAGATAAAACATGGATTTTTCTTCAGTTGATTGACTAGGTGAATAGAAACTTCAGCAGGTATTGAGTGAGACTTGGGGCTATTAAGTTTTGCAACTAGTACAAGAAAATCTACCATCCTAATCCCATAGGGTTACAAATATTTTGTTATTTTAGCATATGCTGAAAACATAAGTGCTCCATCCCAAACTGCTCTCTCTCACTCTGTGTGCGTTTCACAGCGGGAATCCTTTTCTCATTTAAACAGCCAATTAAAACCTACTCTGGCACTTAGCACATGACATCAAGTTGCAGTACTTAGCTGCCTTCCACAGTGTGAATTTAATTTGACAAAAGGGCAACTAATAAAGATCTTGGAAGGCTGGTTAAAGTTAATTAAAGCTTTTCCTTACTCTGGTTTAAAGGTACACTTCCCCCTGGTGTGAGAGCTTGCTGCTATTTTTTTTAAAATTACTTTATATCCTCCAACCAGAAAATTGTGTGTCACATCCTGGCAGGCTACATTTGAAGTTTCATGGTCAATGTCATGTCAGGCTTTGACTCTTTACCCAGGAGAGGCTGGAAAGAGAAGCTTTTCCCCCAAAGCACATAAGGAAGAATACAAGGGGACTGGTTTCATGCATCCAGACTTCCCTTCTCCTGGGGGAGTAGAATTCTGAAAGGAGGACTTAGCTTCTGTCACACTGAACTACATTCGTCCTATTTCTTTAAAGTAATCTGTAATTCCAGATGGGTTTTTATAAGCAGAAGAGGAGGCTCCTCCAAGTTCATTGGCTTAATGAGGCCCGTATGGCTGACTCATGTCATAAGTATTTAATCGTACTGATGAAAGTCATTTTAAACACTTCAGCCACACACAGTGCTGTTCTCTGCACAGTCATATCAATACCCCAGTCAAATATTCACCTCTCCACCACTACATCTTCATCGTCTTGCTTCTTTTTTTATATAAACACATTCTAAAAGAAAGTGCAAATAATAACGTGTTACCATGTAACAAATAATGGTCATCCTTGGAAACACCTCTCAAGTCTTCTATATGAATACCACAAATGAAGTTTTTAAAAAAATCCACTTTTCTGTTTGTACAATTGTTTTAGAGCTCATTCAAGGGTTAAATATTTCCTATTTCATGTATAAATTGGTTAAAATATACATGAACACAAATGAATATACATTAGAAATTACATTCTTTAAGCTTTCTCCGGTGATGTATAGACAAACGTACACTGACGTACCTTAAAACCATTGCCTCTTTATTTGTGTGGTTGAGATATCATAGCTATGGAATAGTCCTCTTGTCATCATGAGATGTATTTTCCCACTGCTAGGAAGAGGATAGCCCTGTGTGATTTCTAGTGCATGAGCCTGATCCAAAGCCCACTGAAATCTATCAATGAGAAGCACTCCATAGACTTCACTGGGACTTGGATTAAGCCTGGTAACTTTCAACAACAGGTTTAAAACTAATCTCAAGGGCCAAACCCTGCCACCTCCTCTGCATCTATGGAGAATGGCTACAGAGGCCACTGACCAAGGGTTGCACTGTAAAGAGGGGGAAGGGCAGCATTGGGGGACCCCACTGAAGGGGATTGCACACTTATCATCACTGCTCTGCTTGCCCACAGGGAGGCTGGGGTCAGGGCAAGTCTGGTGGATTACAGAGCCACCACCACCCATTATTCTCTGGGGGCAGGGAAGCATGCTGGCTGTAAGAGCTACTGAAGAACCAAATGTTGCAGTGGTGGCTAAAGAGCGGTCTGCTTTTCTAATGCAAGGAGAAGATCGCTAGTCCCCAGTCTCAGTGCACAGCCTGGCCCTTTGGGTTATGTGCCAAGTCTAGGAATTGACCCTGCTTTTCGGACGGGGACGTGTGTGTGTGTGTGGGTGTGTGTCCTGAGCTGAGCCATATGTAACGTGGGTATAATATCTGCCTGCTGGGGGTGTTTCTCATGCCTACTTCATTAAGATTTGTAAAATGATTGGAGATCCTGGAATGAAAAGGTGCTGCATATATACCTATATATGCCAGGCATCCGGATACCATGGCAATAAGCATGTAATAGCTGCTTATTTAGGTAGGGGCCCAATATATCTGCAGTAATTTCTGTGGGGAAAAAGAAACAAATGCTAATTTCTGGGAATAGATTCACAGGCAGATTTGCTTTGCAGTTTGAACGTCACTGATTGGCAGTTCCAATCATTTGTATGTCAGCCTGTGAAAGGACACAAAAATGAAGTTAATGGGCAGAACTGGTAGAACCAGATCTATGGGCATGATTGCTGTTAGAGATAGGGCCTTGCAAGTTGCTAGTGATGAGTCATCCAGCTGGAGCTGTGTGGGGCTAACTGTAGTTTGATGGGCTGGGAGGTTTTATTTACAATCCAAGTGAATTTTAAAGTTTATTTTTTACACCTGGTTACATTTCAGGCCTTGTCCAGCTGGGCAGTTACTGTTTAGAAGGGCATTTACTCTCTACTTCATTATTGTAAGAAGCCAGAGTCCCTCAATTTAGGAGAGTGGTGCATTGAGGACTGTATTGGAATTGCAAGCTGTCACTTTAAATGTGGGGGTGTTCCTGGCCATGCTTGCAGGCTCTGGAGTAAAACCTGTGATGTAGCAGAAGTCAGGCTGCAACCAGCCAGCGTATAGTAAAATGGGGGCAGTTATGCCTCTTTGTTTTATGAAGCAGCCTGCATTGTCTCTCTGGTTTTAGTTATGGTGTATTCTTGTTCTGGATTCTAAGAATAAGTAGTGTTAGGTTGCCACCTTCCAGCGAGAGCATTTAATGTTTTTATTTAACTTCTCTGTGTATGCTGTGAACATAACTTGAAGAATTGGGTGCTGCTTTATCAATACTTCAATCATAAAAAAGAAGGGTTTGTAAAAGCAGTAAAGAATCCTGTGGCACCTTATAGACTAACAGACGTATTGAGGCATGAGCTTTCATGGGTGAATACCCACTTCGTCGGATGCACAAGGGTTTATTCCCTTAAATATTTCCCCTCTGCCAAACCTTAAGTCATATGGCATTAGGGTCTACAAACCCCATATCCCCAAGTCACTGAAGCAGGGACAGTCTAGTCTTTAGAACAAGGGGTCCCATCAGGAAATCTTTACTCATGCGAGTAGTTTTACTCAGATGAATAAGCCTATTTGTTTCAGATTTGCAGAATTAGGCCCTTTAATTGATGGAATGTTATCACCTTGTTGCATCTGAATGGAGAGTGCTTGACTAAGATGTTGTCATGACTTTTCAGGAGAGAGCATTAAATAGGACAACATAGAGCAATGGAGAGATCTCAATTTTCTTGTTTATGAGTTCAGGCTGTGGAGCTAACGGACACCAAAAGAGAGAGCTTAACACCTATAAATCTTACAGCATAAACTAACTTGATTCATGACTCAAATGAAACGTCCAAGTTCTTGGCAGTCAGTAGAGCAAATTTTTAAAATATGGTTAGCTGCTATCGCTGGAAACTTTAACTCACTGGCTTCACACTCAGAAGGTTTAAGCTGCAAGTGGCAGGAGAAGATTTATGTGTTCTTGTGAACAAAATAAGTAAGGGTAGGAAAACTTGACCCAACAGTTTTGAGACATGCCTGCCATAAATAACCAATTGATCTGGATGACTAACAAAGCCATTAGCAGGCGTGGAGTGCCTGCTGCGATTTCAGGCACCACATAAAATGCTGGAGGTGCCAGCGAAATGGATGTGGCTGGCAATCGACTAGCATGATCATCTCCCTGAAGAAATGCTCAGGAGGGATAAAGGCAAATGCAGTCTCTTTCATCTCAGTCATCTCATACTGCAGCCAGAGTTGAGGATTATGTGGAACCGTTCTGTCATGGACAAAACCAAAATAAAAAGACTACCTTGCTCCCAGGCAGTAAATCAATTGGAGGAGTGAAAGTATTTCAAAATAAATAGAAGACCCTGTCTTGGCACTTGCAGACAATAAGCCCTGTGTGCTGTAAATCACCAGAGCTATGCAACCGATAGCAGTAGTCTTAATCCAGTGGGGCTCTCTCTTTTTTTTGTTTTCTGGTTTCTGAAGAAAAATGGCAGTTGTTGTTATTGGGGAGGGGAGGGGGCTGACATCGCTGATCACTGGCTGTCAGGTAAAGGGAATGAAGCTGGAGATTACATTTCATTATCAGATTATGGGTCATCCACCTACCCCCGTCTCAAAAAAAGATTGTAATGAAGGTAATTTGAGCCACTTCGTTGTCACTGATGCATCCCAGAAGCAGTCTCCAAACTCACATGCATTTATCTTGGGATAAACTTGGTTACCCTACTTATTCTTTTTTGGTGGACTTTCCCATCTTTATGGAGAAGGACACAGCTGAAGGAGTGAGAATCCATTGAAACTGCCTGCTGAGCCCGGGAAGTAGGTTTATTTCTGGAGAAAGATAGTCACTGTCTTAAGAAGAAAAACTCCAATGACAGTAAACAGTGGGCCAGACACCTCATTGCCCTGCACCTTGTGTATTAATTTATATCACGTTTCTAAAACAGAGCCCGGTGAGCACCATTAGAAGGCTCACAAACCCTATTCCTATACAGAGCAAGAACACACATTATGTATGTGACTATGTCCAAGTTTCATTGTGTTAATCCATAGGATGTCCTGCTGTTACAGCAACTTCCTTTGGGCAGCCTAAAATATCCCAGTTTCTCCTTCTATCAATCCAAAACTTTTCTTAATAACCACAACATATGTTTCGGAGAATAATACCACCTTGACTAGCATTTGCTCTGTTTACAGGAACACGTAGCCCAGGGGCGTGAGTGTTCAGGGTGATGAGCAGTATTTGGAGTGAAGACACTATCAAAACCAGGAGTGTTTCTTGATAAATTAATTCAGAATGCTAAAGGCCTGTGTAACAGGGCATAATGGGTGGGGCATGTATGCACATCCCAGTGTTTCAGACTCTTTATAACTGGGAGTTGTAATAGCAGGGCACATCACTAGGTGCAAGCATATAACCTACAGGAAACCAGATACATGACTTCCTGCCACTGAGGCAGCCACAGAGAAAATAGACCCAGGGTCAGTGATGCCCCAGTATGAGCAGGGCCGGCGCTTCCATTTAGGTGGCCTAGGCAATCACCTAGGGTGCCAAGATTATTGGTGGGCGGCATTTTGCCGGAGGGGGAGGCAGGTGGCTCCAGTGGAGCTGCCGCAGTTGTGCCTGCCGAGGGTCCGGTGGAGCTGCCGCAGTCGTGCCTGCCGAGGGTCCGCTGGTGGAGCTGCGGACCAGAGGATCCTCCGCAGGCACGACTGTGGCAGCTCCGGTGGAGCCGCGGGACCAGCGCGCGGGGCGGCGAAATTGCCGTGCGCCTAGGGCGCTAAAACCCCTAGCGCCGGTCCTGAGTATGAGTCTTTCCTCAGCAGCCAGGAAGAAAGGAGAAGGGTGTGTCCTGGGAAAGCCATGGTGGTTAATATCTGGTACTTTGAATTAATTGGCTCTTCTTTTGGAACCTCATTTGAAAATAAAGCCAGTCCTCAGAAAAGGCTCCTGGACTAGAGGTTATTGGGAGCTTTATTTGATATTCCGTGTCTAGTGAATTTGTCCACTGAATTACAGCCCAATTCTTATTTACACTAAGACTCCTTTACACCAGTCTGGCAGCATCAAGGAACCTTGATCTAAATGAGAATCAGACCCTATGATACTGGAAAAAATCATCCACCCTGAAAAAATAGGCACAAATCACTGCTGAACTGGAACCAGCAACGCCAGCACATTTACTTTAATTTAAGAAATGCACCTTTGTCTTTTGTATAAGTATTTTGTTACCCTAAAAAAAAAAACAACAAAAAAACCCTCAAAAGTGCCCTGTCTTTTTACTTTGAAAAAGATTATTTTAATACTCACTGACATTCCATACATTTTTATAAATACCCACTGGCATATAGAGACACAGCATGTTGAAATGCATTTAAAATAAATACCGAGGTTATTACGTATTACATAGTCAACATTAAAATAACCATCTATATTTAACCCCACACAGAAAGCCAGATCCAACCTTCAGAATAAATTATTTATTTTAAAGGTCATTTGGAACGGGTTTGTGTGGGTGAAAAAGCCTCCACTGTCCACAGTCCCAAAGCATGAACAGAGCTCACGTATAATTTTAAAATGTATAACCAAATGTATTTTAAATTAAACAACTGAAACCATTTTTTTACATACCTGTCAAAATTTGAATTCAGATTTCTCCTACAGCAGCAGATGGAAACTCCATCACTCAGTGCACTGAGATAGCTGCCTGGGCACCATCTGCTCTTGATAGTAGTTAGGCATTTCAGCTCACCTTCAATCATTGCATACATTGAATTTATCATAGAATATCAGGGTTGGAAGAGACCTCAGAAGGTCATCTAGTCCAACCCGCTGCTCAAAGCAGGACCAATTTGCAGACAGATTTTTGCCCCAGACCCTTAAGTGGCCCCCTCAAGGATTGAACTCACAACCCTCAGTTTAGCAGACCAATACTCAAACCACTGAGCTATCCCTCCCCCTCAACAAGTATAAAGAGTGGAAAGGTCAAGGAGTAAGTGTTCAGATTTGGATTACATTTAGGATGGGAATCAGACTTGAGGTCTGAGTCCAACCCAAGGCTAGGGTTTAGATTGAAATTCAATCCTGAAATCACTTGTTTCTCCTCAGACACTGGATCCAAATAGTAAAAATCTTGCGAGATTAGTAGTTCTATGATTGCTACCCCCTGTATCACGGCAATCTTCCTACATCTGCAATGCCCCCAGCTCTTTAATTTGCTAGAGACTTCAGACGTGAAATTCCAGTTCATCCTACCTCTAAGAATAATGACCCAGCAGAACAAAGAATTCACAGATTTTAAGGCCAGAAGAGTCCATTATGAATATCATCTAACCTACTTAAAACAGGCCATAGATAGAAAGCCACAACCCGGGCAGACCAACACAACAAGAGGTATCGAAGCAATGGTATTTATTCTCTTTCACTTGATTTGGCAAGTTATTTTATAAAACTCACCAAACCAACACTGGTACACACACACATGAATAACCTCTTTCATATCACTCATCAAATCTGGGCTCCCATTACAAAGAGTTTATTCCAATTTAGAATTCTATTTAGCACAGGTCACAATGTAAACCTCTCTCCCCACAAAATATCTATAACGTGCCTTCACCTTTCACTTTTATCTCCAGGGTAGCCCAACTGGGAGGGTTTTCTGTGCATTGCAGGATGCCCTTCATGCCTCTGCTCAACGTGTGGAGTTGCACCACGTGTCAGAAGGATGCTTGTGAAATCACTAGAAGCAATGGCACAGCTCTAACTTCACGGTGGGATTTCAGGATGTCTTTCAGCCATGGGAAGGAATGCATGGAAACTCTAAAATGAACACTGCAGCAAAGAAAACTGCGAGGTGTAACTTTACAGGATGTGAAGGGCTTCAGGCAAGAAGCATAATCAGAGGGCATCAGGAAACTACTTTTAATTAGCCCTGCTTTGTGTTATTCCTGCTGATGAAAAATAAAAAGAAATCATTCTGTCAACAGCTCTATCTATAGCATAATCCTTACATGAACTAATCTGTCAAACACGACTCCTCTAGCAAAACATGTTATAATCCTGATTCTCAGCTGTGTGAATCAATCATCCATTTCCAGAACACATTGGTCAACATCCCTGGAACCTAATATATTTTTATTACATCAGGAAAGCCAGCGGCGGAGCACCAAGTTATGAAACATTTGTCTGTTAACTGTGCAGTTTCATAGGAACTGTTCCCTGCTCCCAAGGTTACATTCAACGTGCCTGACCTGGAATAAAGCAATCAATCAAATCTCAACCTTCCTAATAGGGAGAGTATATGCAGCATGTGTTGATATTTATGGAATTAGGTAAGCAGAAGGGGTCCCCAGCATGAAGCTGGATTTTGAAGTGGACAGTCTGAGAAGCTGTGATTGGACGAATACAGAAAAGCAATATTACATCTTTTAAAGTAAAGGAAAACAGCCTGATATAAATTAACAGACTTATGCATCAGAGATACTGGAGGAAACACACACATGAATGGTCATACAAAACTGCACCCTCACAAGCAGAAACTGCCTTTAAAAATATCATCTAGTACTTGTCTGTCAATATCCTATCATCAGCATGTTTGGTATAGGAAGACTGCAGCAAGAGTTAAATTCCTACCCTTCAAAATGCCAGCTCTGATGGCTAGCATCTACATAGCGTACATCTATAGCCCCCATTTCTGAACACCTCACAATCGTTAATATGCTAATCTTGTGAGGAAGGGAAGAACCATTATCCCTATTTTACAGATGAGGAACAACACGCAAGGAGATTAAGTGAACTGCACAGGGTTGCACAGGACACTTGTGGCTGAACAAGGAACTGAACATAGGTCTCCTGAACTCCAGGGAAGCACCCTAGCCACTCCACCATCCTGCCCTTCTATTGCATCATTCCAGACACACATCTGAGAGAAAGCAGAAGCTGAAAGAAGTATGTGCAGAGGTTGTTTGAAAATGGAGTTTTAAAAATTAATAAAGAGCCACAATATAATTTATCATAAGACATGAAGCCACATTTACAATAGGCTACTAAAACTGCACCATTAATTGCAGGTGCATATTTTTGGTACATGCACCTGCATTTGGGCTCCCTAACTGGGCAGTCATTCATGCAAATCTGGGAGTAGATATGCAGTTTATGCATTTTGCTTGTGCAGGGTTCTGACTGTTCAAACGGTACCTCTGCTAATATAGCAGGCACAGTTAGGAGATCCACTCACAATTTAAATCCAACATCTAGTTTTTCCCTGTGAGTCCTTAGGTTAGCAAATTAGCATCACACAAAAACAGAAAACAAAACAGTAGCTAACCAACTGAACATGAGCTCCTACTGCCTAGAAGTAGCTAAAAGGGCTAATGCAATCATTGGAGGTATGAACTCAAGAATATCAAATATCACTTGGGCCCTCTGCGTACAGCCATAATGAGACCATAACTGGATAGTGTGTCCAATGCTGGTGCCCACACTTCAAAAGCGTTGCTCAAAAATTGGAAAGGGTTCAGAAAAGAGTTACAAGAATGATTTGAGGTCTGGAAAACAGGTAGTATAGCTACAGGCTTAAGAAGCTCATTCTATATAGTTTATCCTAGAAAAGGTTAAGAGGTGACTTGATTGCAGTCTACAATATCTACGTGCGGAGCAGATTTCTGATTACCAACAGCTTTTTATCTAGCAGAAAAAGGCATGATGAGATCCAATGATTGGAAGCTGAAACTAGACAAATTAAGACAAAAAAATAAGGGGCAACTAAATTTTTGTAAATAGTGAGGTAATTAACCATTGAAACAACTTGTTTAGGGCTGTGGTGGCTTCTCCATCACTTTAAGTCTTTAAATCCAGACTGCATGTCTTTGAGAAAGTCGTGCTATAGCTAAAACAGAAGCTCTGGGCTTCATGCTGGAATCGCTGCTTGAAATTCTATGGCCTGTGTTATGCAGGACGTCAGACTAGATGATGATAGAGCTTTTTGGTTTACAATCTGAAGATGGGCTGAAGTACATTCAAGGAAACAAATGTATATTTAATTACAGGCCAGTTAAAAATGAAAGATGCCAACTAAACCCAGTCAAGAACAATAGGTGCAAACAGATCTAACTCTCACAGAAAGAGAACAATTATAATGGGCAGTGACTAAACTTTGTTTTTTTAAAATGATGCCACCTGGCATAAAGAAAACAAAGTAGATAAATAAGGAATTCTATGCATAATAGTTGCTCCAAGGCCAAGTATTCTTATCTCACTGCTTTGTTTCATGGCACAAGCTAATAAGCATCTAAAAATTGTTTAGGGCTATAGTAATATAAAGCCCCAGAATTGTGTGTTCATGACAACTCAAAATAACTCAGGACAAGACTTCTAGCTACCTTCTTGTATTCTAGCAAGAGCACTAATGGCAGCTAGAGTAAAGGATGCCCAAGGGATTCCATTATCCTCTCTTGATTTCAGTCATTCCTAACTTTCTAAAAAGTCTTGCCTCAAAAGCAGAACTGTGTCAGTCCTGGTCTCTGTATGAAGGTGAACATTTCTGAAAAGGCTGGGTAAAAACACAGCTTTGAAGACAAGAGAAAGAAAAAAGTACACTTTCCCCACAGTAAAAATATTTCTTCTGACCTTTTTATTGCTACTGCTAAAGTGGCTGGGGTAGGAAAGCTGGAACTTGGTAGGGTGACAGACCTTGCTGAGACATACACCTTTGAGAATTTTGGTGAAAGTTGGCTGAGTTATGAAGCTCTGAGAAAAGTGGATTTTGCACACACTTTTTGATGACATCAGAGTTTTTGCCATCAATCAAGCATTAAGAAGGAAGGCAGGCTGACTGAACTTGCATTCATGATAATTCTATGCCGTAGGAAATGGGTGGTGGTATGTCACAACATGCACCTCTTCTAAATACACATAGAACTGCTTAGTTGCCTCATTGAGCAAGGCATGCAATGGATGAGGAAGAGCTCTACAGGAGAATTAGGGCCTAATGCAAAATCTAGTGAAGTCCGTGGAGATTCTGAATGCACATCCTGCTTGAGATATAAAAACAGCCATGCTGGGTCAGATCAATTGTCCATCTAGCCCTGCATCCTGTCTTATGACAATGGCCAGTGCCAGATGTTTCAGCAGCAATGAACAGAACAGGCCAATTTATAGGGATCCATTCCCTATTGTCCAGTCCCAGATTCTGGCAGTTGAAGGTTTACGGATACCCAGAGCATAGGGTTGATGTCCTGACCATCTTGGCTAATAACCATTGATGGACCTATCCTCCATGAATTTGGACATGGCATTAAGGACTCAAAATTACAGAATTTCTTGTTTCTTTTAAAATACCTAGAAAATCCCATTAAAAAAGACACTATGCTGGTAACATTTAAGTTGCCCATTAAAGCATTCAGACCTAAAGAAAAAGATGTCAAAATTGCATGTGCAACCAGATTTGTTTTTTTTACATGAAACCTGGTGAAATTTGAGAGTTAAACTGAGCTCTGCATGGGGTTTCTAGATTTAGTTGATCTTATAATTCAATGTGAGAATCAAGGAGGCACCCACCTGTGATGAAACCGAAAAAAGATTCTACTGAGAAGCAAAGCAGCATTCTCCTGGGCCGTGATTTCCAGAGTGGAATTTTCAGTCATACTGGTGCATGGCCCACATTGCAGACTCAGGAATGGTTTTTGTATTTTCTTACTTTAATGTTTCTGGCATCAAAATCCTTGCAAGGGATGAAAAGCTGCCAACAAGGTTCACTAAGACACAAAGAAATCAAGGCATACATCACTAGTAGGGTGACCAAATGTCCCGATTTTATAGGGACAGTTCCGATTTGTGGGTCTTTTCCTTATATAGGCTCTCCCCACCCCCGTCCTGATTTTTCACATGTGCTGTCTGGTCATCTTAATCACTAGAGAGTCAAAATTCTACAGCAATGAACAAAATCCAATTTGAACAATGGAAATCCATTCCCAGTATTTGAAGCTAGCCGCTGCAGAGAGATTGCTCAGTCATATGTGCTGAGAAACCAGCCTTTGGAAAGTCATCTGCTGTTCATCTTAGATAAATCCAAAAATAACTGCCTCTAGTCCTTGAGCATCATACGTTAGCATCTTTCCTCAGTCAGAAGAAATGTACATGCACTACCAGAGTGAAAATGGAGGAAGGAAAGAGGCTTTACATTTACTCTATGCATAAGCTTGTTCTCATTTATTAAAGAACTCATTGTCTTTTCCCAGACTGTATGCATCACACATGCATGCAGAACAAGCTGAGAACATCAACCACTTTTATTCCAGCTTGTGCAATAATGGAAAGTTTATATACAAGTGAAATTGAGATATAATTAACAGTATTGTCAACTCCTTGAATTAAAAAAATCATGAATAAGGACTTGAAAAAATAATGAAATTGGCTTTAAAATACTGAGATTTTACAAAATAACATTTGGAGTTTTTTGTTTGCCTTTTTGCTTTTGACGCTTTAGTGTTTTTTCACATTTTAAAGTATTTCTCTACAACCACGAGGACCTAGAAACTTACTGTTTATTTTTAATGAAAGCTGAGGTTTTGGTGTGTTCACATGAACACAGCTCTTATGGCTTTAAGAATAAAACCCACCAAATATTGCCAGACTCGTAATAAAATTGCCAGAGCTGGCAACACTGTAGTTGCTCTGCAATCTAGAACTGTAGAGCCAGATTTCAATTTTGGTTGTACAGTGCTCTTTTTATTTAATTTATTTATTTATATAAAACCCCACTACAGTACTACTGTTGTGGGAATAAATATTCATCTTATTCAGGTAACAGCAGGGAAAGTGTAAGATCTACTAGATATAAAAGGAGTGTTTAATCCTCCTAAATATTTTATTTTACCAGTCTGTTATAACTAAGAACTGATGTAAAACTGCAATTTCTATAGTTCACTTTCTGAAAACTCCAATAATTTATGCATTTTTATCCAGTTTGAGAGATTTTTTTCAGTGCTGGACTACCATTATGCCCCAGTGTGGAATGCTTAATAACGCTATTAGTATTAGATTATTAAAAACTCTCGCAGTAAGAGAAATCAGATACAAGTTGTACTTCTAGCAGTGAATGTTCATATCTACCAGGGACAGACATCTTTTGCTGGAACCTCTACTATGTTTTGTCACCTACACTACGTCAGTTGCCAAGTGGTAGAAGGCCAGTGGTTATAATGGCAATAATGCCTCTGCCCTCTCTATATTAGCCATCCTAGCACTCGTGGAAAAGCACAAGTGGTGCAGTGGAGGGGAAATTCTTGAAAAAACACTGTTAGACAAGGCTCTAGAGTGATGTCTAATGCTAAGAGTCTAAGGAAAGTAGTGAGGAAAGGGAAGAGAACTGAAGGGAAAGTAGCAGGGGAAATGATGCAGTTACGTCACACTGTACTTTAAAAAAGTATTGCTTATATATTTTAAGGCCACCTGCAACACAAATCTAGCAGGTGCCTATATATAATAATAAAAACAACAAGGAGTCCGGTGGCACCTTAAAGACAGATTTATTTGGGCATAAGCTTTCGTGAGTAAAAAAAACTGGACAGATTCATGCATCTGAAGAAGTGAGGTTTTTTACCTACAAAAGCTTATGCCCAAATAAATCTGTTAGTCTTTAAGGTGCCACCGGACCCCTTGTTTTTGTGGATTCAGACTAACATGGCTACCCCCCGATACATATAATAATGTAATTTCAAGGAAGTTAACACAAACATTCAGAATAGTTACAGTAATTTGGCCTATAGCTATTGGAAGGCAAAACAAACGGATGAATGAGCATGTTAACTCAGTTTTTTGATCTCATGAGAACACCGTAGGACAAATGCACAGGTAACTAATTAGTTTAGGATTACATAAACCCTATACACTTACC
This sequence comes from Gopherus flavomarginatus, assembly GCF_025201925.1. Lineage (NCBI taxonomy): Eukaryota > Metazoa > Chordata > Testudines > Testudinidae > Gopherus > Gopherus flavomarginatus. The sequence continues at coordinate 147,030,310 of NC_066621.1, forward strand.
AGGAAAGGGCAGAGGGGATAATTTACGACACAATTACAAAGCTTGCACATAGTTCTATCTCCACGGGGCATTGTAAAGTGGAGATGCTGATTAGTCCAAGTCAAAGCTGGTCTCTGAAAAGTTCCCCTCCTATTCCCCGGGGGCATCTTTTTGCACTAGAATCTTAGGCAAGGTGTTGAACTCCTCTCCCTGCCCCATTCATCCATTCATTAACAAATGAGATTCTTTGGAAAAGCGTTTTCTCAGCACATATTATTGAAAGCACCAAAGAGGAGACTAAGAAACCCAAATACCATGTCACAACTGGGCCTCTGTTTGTTTGGGAATCAAGAGATGCCAGATGCGTCAGAGGGATTTTACTGGGTGAGCTATCCCATCCCAGCTTCTAGCTGTGAGAGGTTTAGGGACACCCCAACTGCTAGAAACTGGGACTTGCAGGCTGAGTGCATTACAACCACAAGGAGCTCCTTGCTTTCCTCTCTTCTTCCCCATAAGCTCCCCTGCCCTCATATCAGGAACTGTGTGTGTCCTTAATGTCCCCCCTCCCTTCCTACCATTGTGCCCCTTTCACAGACCCCAAAGGTTGGGTGTTGGTCCCCCTTCCTCTCACAAGAAATCAGCCATTACTGTCAGAAACACGGGAAGTCACACTTTTAGGAGCTTTTTTATCTTCCTTTTAGGAAGTAAAGCACAAGAAAAGCAATCCTCTCCTGATGGCATCCTGAAACATTATGTATGTAGGAATTCAATGTAAATTGGCCTGCAAATTTTACAGGTAGGATAGAATGAAAATATATCCCCTACTTCAAGTCCAGGCCAGTTTAATTGTCATAGTACTCAGGCTGCAGGTGAGGATCAGGTGGGCAGTTGGGAAATAGCAATCCAATGTAATAGTGCCTCTTGCTGGTGGGTTTGAATGCGTGTGAATTTCATGCTTGCGAACGGTGTCTGATTTACAGCACTAGAGAGAGCACTACCCATGCAAGAGGCACAGCACCTGTGGTGGCCATGTGAGCTCCCCAGTGCTGTCCATCCAGGTGTCTTAACTGCAGTCCGGATGAACCACCCCTAAGGATGAAAATGTAGTTTAGTTTTCACACTCATTCAGACTTCGGTCTCTATCCTGAGGATGCCAACCAGGAAAACAGTTACGGTTTTGGCATAAGTGATTTGGACACTACAAACTGATCTGAAATCAAACTCATTTCATGCAGGGTGTTGAGCAGCTCTCAGGAGTTGTTTTTGGCCACTATCAACCCGTGCTGAATTTGAACTACCAAATGACAGGTAAAAATCTTTGTACCCCGTAACTAATACCATGAGCCATCTAGGAGCCCCTGAGAGCAGAAGAGTGGCTTCAGGAAGTACCCACCTGCCTTCACTAGTTCAAGGACAAGAACTGCCAACTGCAGCCAAAGAAAGAGAACATTGTTAGAGGTGATAAGAGATAATGGTACCCTCTTTGGACTATAAGAAGAGCAAACCCATGCTTGGGTGCTGGGATTGGGGATGGGAGCCACATTCCACTTTTTCCAAAATAACTCAGAGAATTGTCAACATGTTGGCCAGGCACTGAGAGTGAGTGGTCAGCCATGTTATTTGAGTGGCTTTGCTTTCTGATAAAAGAATGATTTTTGGAAAAGCAACACACACAAACTTTTGGCTTTCTGGGGGGACGGGGAGTTATCTTCCTGTCATTTATCTAATGAACGCTGTAGGCAAGGAGAAACAGAATGGTTAGGAGAGAGCTATCCGGTAGAGACCATGTTTTTGGAAAATTCCCCGTAGTGAATCCTGTGTGTTTAAAGTATGCATACGTACTGAGAATGATGTTATGCACATTTCAATGGAAATTTCATACAGTGTCAAAATTCTATTATACGATCACAGTTTATTACACAACATTTGTAATTTCAGGGTGTAAGTTCTTTTCTTTGATTAGACTTAAGGGCCAGAGAACAGAACTTGCATAATGAAATGAAAGTGTCAAATCTAATTGCAATATCTGGCATTTGCTTTGGTGGGTGAATTACCCCCTTCGCCCCCAGGACACACTGATAGCTCTGGCTCAGATTTGGGTAGGACCTATCTAAACTTCCTCATAGGGCTCTGCAAAGTAACTCAATCTATCTTCTCTCTCAGGACCAGACTGCCAGTCACGCTGTATAGTATCAGCTTTCAATTGGGCTGAAGTGTCCTTTAGTAGGGGTGCCATTTTTGCCATGGTAATTTATGGGACAAGTCATATGGCAGTCATACTGAAGGACAAAAATTTTGCAAATATTTTGGAGAGGGAGCGGGGAGTGGAGGGGGAAATTCCTGACCCAATTCTGTATCCAAAATATCCTTTTTGTTTTGCCACCTCTACTACCAGCAAGATCCACAGTCCCAAGTAAGCATAGCACTATGTAGTCCTAGTAGACAGCATATATAAATCAGAGTGCAGCTTTTAAGTGTATAAATATCATCTCAAAGCCAAGTGGCACAGCAATATGCTGCCTGGAAGGAGATGGGAGCAAAATGTCTATCAGGGATGGTCTAGACAGTATTTGATCCTGCCATGAGGGCAGGGAACTGGACCCATAGACTCACAGACTCATAGACTTTAAGGTCAGAAGGGACCATTATGATCATCTAGTCTGACCTCCTGCACAAAGCAGGCCACAAAATCCTACCAATCCACTTCTATAACAAACCCCTAACCTACGTCTGAGTTATTGAAGTCTTCAAATTGTGGTTTGAAGCTCTCAAGCTGCAGAGAATCCACCAGCAACTGACCCATGCCCCATGCTGCAGAAGAAGGCAAAAAACCTCCAGGGCCTCTGCCCATCTGCCCTGGAGGAAAATTCCTTCCCGACTCCAAATATGGCGATCAGCTAAACCCTGAGCATGTGGGCAAGACTCACCAGCCAGCACTCAGGAAAGAATTCTCTGCAGTAACTCAGATCCCATCCCATATAACATCCCATCACAAACCATTGGGCATACTTACCTGCTGATAATCAAAGATCAGTCACCAAAATTAATTGCCAAAATTAGGCTATCCCATCATACCATCCCTTTCATTAGCTTATCAAGCTTAGTCTTAAAGCCAGATATGTCTTTTGCCCCCACTACTCCCCTTGGAAGACTGTTCCAGAACTTCACTCCTCTAATGGTTAGAAACCTTCGTCTAATTTCGAGTCTAAACTTCCTAGAGTCCAGTTTATACCCATTTGTTCTTGTCTCCACATTGGTACTAAGCTTAAATAATTCCTCTCCCTCCCTAATATTAATCCCTCTGATATATTTATAAAGAGCAAGCATATCCCCCCTCAACCTTCTTTTGGTTAGGCTAAACAAGCCAAGCTCTTTCAGTTTCCTTTCATATGACAGGTTTTCCATTCCTCGGATCATCCTAGTAGCTCGTCTCTGAACCTGTTCCAGTTTGAATTCATCCTTCTTAAACAGGGAAGACCAGAACTGCACACAGTATTCCAGATGAGGTCTCACCAGTGCCTTATATAACGGTACTAACACCTCCTTATCTTTGCTGGAAATACCTCGCCTGATGCATCCTAAAACTGCATTAGCTTTTTTAACAGCCATATCACATTGGCAGCTCATAGTCATCCTGTGATCAACCAATACTCCAAGGTCCTTCTCCTCCTCTGTTACTTCCAACTGATGTGTCCCCAATTTATAACTAAAATTCTTATTATTAATCCCTAAATGTATGACCTTGCACTTTTCACTATTACATTTCATCCTATTTCATCCTAAACTCCAGTTTACAAGGTCATCCAGATCTCCCTGTATGATATCCCGGTCCTTCTCTGTGTTAGCAATACCTCCCAACTTTGTGTCATCCGCAAACTTTATTAGCACATTCCTGCTTTTTGTGCCAAGGTCAGTAATAAAAAGGTTAAATAAGATTGGTCCCAAAACTGATCCCTGAGGAACTCCACTAGTAACCTCCTTCCAGCCTGACAGTTCACCCTTCAGTACAACCCGTTGTTGTCTCTCCTTTAACCAGTTCGTTATCCACTTTCAATTTTCATATTGATCCCCATCTTGTCCAATTTAACTAATAATTCCCCATGTGGAACCGTGTCAAATGCCTTACTGAAATCGAGGTACATTAGATCTACTGCATTTCCTTTGTCTAAATAATCTGTCACCTGCTCAAAGAAGGAGATCAGGTTGGTTTGCCACGATCTACCTTTAGTAAAACCATGTTGTAATTTGTCCCAGTTACCATTGACCTCAATGTCCTCAACTACTTTCTCCTTCAAAATTTTTTCCAAGACCTTACATACTACAGATGTCAAATTAGCAGGCCTATAGTTACTCGGATCACTTTTTTTCCCCCTTTCTTAAAGATAGGAACTATGTTAGCAATTCTCCAGTCGTACGGTACAGCCCCTGAGTTTACCGATTCATTAAAAATTCTTGCTAATGGGCTTGCAATTTCATGTGCCAGTTCCTTTAATATTCTTGGGTGAAGATTATCTGGGCCTTCTGATTTTGTCCCATTAAGCTGTTCAAGTTTGGCTTCTATCTCAGATGTGGTAATATCCACCTCCATATCTTCATTCCCGTTTGTCATCCTACCATTATCCCTATGCTCCTCATTAGCCTCATTAAAGACTGAGGCAAAGTATTTATTTAGATATTGGGCCATGCCTAGGTTATCCTTAACCTCCATTCCATCCTCAGTGTATAGCGGTCCCACTTCTTCTTTCTTTGTTTTCTTCTTATTTATATGGCTATAGAACCTTTTACTATTGGTTTTAATTCCCTTTGCAAGGTCCAACTCTACATGGCTTTTAGCCTTTCTCACTTTATCCCTATATGTTCTGACCTCACTAAGGTAGCTTTCCTTGCTAATCTCGCCCATCTTCCACTCCTTGTAGGCCTTCTGCTTTTTCTTAATCACCTCTCTGAGATGCTTGCCCATCCAGCTTGGTCTGTAACTCCTGCCTATGGTTTTTTTCCCCTTTCTTGGGATGCAGGCTTCTGATAGTTTCTGTAGCTTCAACTTAAAGTAATTCCAGGCCTCCTCCGCCTTTAGATCCACAAGTTCTTCAGTCCAATCCACTTCCCTAACTAATTTCCTTAATTCTTTAAAGTTAGCCCTTTTGAAGTCAAAAACCCTAGTTCCAGATCTATTTTTGTTTATCCTTCCATCTAGTTTGAACTGAATTAGCTTATGATCACTCGAACCAAGGTTGTCCCCTACAACCATTTCTTCTATGAGGTCCTCACTATTCACCAAAACCAAATCTAAAATGGCATCCCCTCTTGTTGGTTCTTCAACTACTTGGTGAAGAAATCCATCAGCTATCACATCCAGAAAAATCTGAGCCCTATTATTGTTACTAGCACTTGTCCTCCAGTCTATATCTGGGAAGTTAAAGTCTCCCATGATCACACAATTCCCATTAGTGTTTACTTCATTAAAAACATTAAAGAGGTCTCTATCCATATCCAAACCAGATCCCGGCGGTCTGTAGCACACCCCAAGCGCTATCTCAGGGGAGGCTCTAGTAGCTTTCTTTCCCAGTGTGATTTTTGCCCAGACAGACTCTGTCTTATCCATTCCATCACTTCTTATTTCTTTACAGTTAACCTCATCATTGATATATAATGCTACTCCACCACCTTTGCCTTTATTTCTGTCTTTCCTAAACAACACATAGCCTTCAATACCTGTACTCCAGTCATGATTACTATTCCACTCGATGACCTCTCAAGGTCCCTTCCAGACCTAGAGTCTATGAATCTGTGAAATCTGAGATCAGGAGGTTGGGGGGAGCTCTACAGTGGCGGTGTTCTCTAGAGGGAGTGCCCATACAAATCACAACTGGAAAAGACCTATTAGATCATCTTCTCTAACCCTTGCCCCTAGAGGAATTTTACCTGCAGCATATTCCCAAGTGTTCTCTCCTGCTCAGTTTGAAATGAATCATGACGGGCTTCCAATTATTTCCCTGGGGGAGGTTATTTCACAGCCTCATAGGCATTATTGTTAAAACTCTTTTCCAGAGCTCAGTCCTCAATTTTCCTTCTCTTATTGACATGCCACTACTTCTTGAACCACTGGGAATAATTGCTCCCCTGAACATTCATTCCATTCACATCCTCATGGATTGTTATCACAGTCCTGTTGCCATCACGGAGCCAAGCTATATTTCTTTTAAGCTTTCCTCATCAGTTAATCCCTCCAGCCCCTCAACCAGCTCTCTTGTAACCCCCTTTGGCTGACCAGAGGAGCTATGCTGAGAGGCTACAGACACTGTGCCACATGCATTTTTCTTGTTGGAGTCTATGCGTTCCTGCAAGGGAAATGAGAATGGGAGATCCCAACAGACACCCCCAAAAGAAAGAAGCAGATTATAGCTCTGTTTTTCAGTATTTCTCCCCCACTCCACTCCACTACTGGCCCCCCATGCACACAGCACTTTCATTCATCTTGCAAGAATTTTAAATGACTTGGTAGGACAGGAAGCATCTACAAATAAACCAGAGTTCACATTCTGTTGAACAAACGCCAACAGATTGTAATGAACAAATGTCCTCTTACCTGGAATATGATTTTCATGTAAGTGACAAGTCAGCAAGTCAGTTGATCTCTTCCTTTGCATCACAATGGGGATAACAGAGATGCCATCAGCACCATTTTCTTCCTACCCTGCTGTGCTCTAAAAATGTATTCTAGGAATCTTAAAGAGCAGGAAAGTAAAAAAAAGAAATGCAAGTTCAGCAAACAGAACTCCATAATATTTATTCAACCTTTTTCACAGGGGATAGGAGCAGAGGGTAGCTGTTTTAGTTTATATTAAGCTTTCAGAAGTATTTATTCAGCAGTTCCAGATACAGACACGGCACTCCAGATTTGCTTTACATTTTTCCAATAACCCAGATTTACTAATTAAAACACCCACCATGGAGCTTTTGCAGCTGATGTAGAGAGTCTCAAAACATTTAGCTGGAACAAAAAACTACTGGCCTGAATGAAAACAGTTTGTTCTCTTCCTTTCATAGCATTTAATATTGAATCAAGTGCTAAAGAAACTTTAAAAGCAGGCTAGGATTTAGTTTATAAAAGGCCTAACCTACTGCCAGCATACAGACTGAAAAATTATCTTCTAATATGTGACCTAATATGGCTACTTCGTTGTGCCTACTACCCTGGATCTCCCTGCTTCCTGTTGAATTGCACGTGATCTTACTCTCAATGGATCTTCCCAAGTCCCGCTCAGATCATTTTCTTCTCGTGTCCTTGTCACAAACTAGTTGTTTTTCCAGAACCATGCACAAGCAATGGCTCTTTCCTTCAGCTTAAAGCATACACAGTTGGAGCAGCTGAGGGTTTGGTCTAATGAACTGGAAAAGGTTGGGAACTACTGAGGTAGGACACAAACACAGTTACTCTTACATGTTGCTCATAAAGTATTGGCCATTAAAACATTTTCCAGTTGCCTTAGACAACTAAGTAAGTGGTTGCAGTTAAATGACCTGACAATTTGTGATATACAAGGCATTTCCTATTAGGAAACATAAGGGAATACTGCTGCAACTGAGGTAACTGTATCTAGCTTTGATTAAACTGGCAATTTTTTTGTAAGGGCCACCACTGGAGACAGCCCTATTTTATGTTCTGAACCAAGTCCCACTGATGTCAGTGGACATTGGGTGGGCTTTCTACAGCTCATGGCCTCCCTTGGTTCACTGAAAGTGGTATGAGGCTGTTAGAATTACAGTCATTCCTCCTGATTGGAAAGGAGATCATCAGGATGCAAATATCAGTGGAAGAGCTGCTTAAAAATTTCTGATGGAACCGTTTTCTACTGGAAAATGATGATTTGATTAAAATCAAAATATTTTGTGGGAACATCAATTTCATTACAATTTTTGATCAAAAATTATCCAAGCACTTGTTTTGACTTTATCATTTGGACTCCGAGGTTATATTATAAATTAATCAAATATAAGTCAAAATGAAACACTTCAGCGTCATTGAAATGAATCACTTCCATGAAGTTGTTTCTATATTTCTGAAACAATTATTTTCAGAATTTTTGTTTCATGTGAATTTTGACTTTTTATTTTCTGATTCACAAGGAAAGGAAATTTCAAAATGTCAGAATTCCCAAGTTTTGACCAATCAATACAAATCAAAAAAGTTTGCAGATGATACCAAATTGGGAGGGATTGCAACTGCTTTGGAAGACAGAGTCATAGTTCAAAATGATCTGGACAAAATGGAGAAATGGTCTGAGGTAAACCGGATGAAGTTCAATAAAGATAAATGCAAAGTGCTCCACTTAGGAAGGAACAATCAGATTCACTCATACAGAACGGAAAGAGACGGTCTAGGAAGGACTATGGCAGAAAGGGATCTAGGGGTTATAGTGGACCACAAGCTAAATATGAGTCAACAGTGTGATACTGTTGCAAAAAAAAGCAAATGTGATTCTGGGATGCATTAACAGGTGTGTTGTGAGCAAGATATGAGAAGTCATTCTTTCGCTCTGCGCTGGTTAGGCCTCAACTGGAGTATTGTGTCCAGTTCTGGGCACTGCATTTCAAGAAAGATGTGGAGAAATTGGAGAGGGTCCAGAGAAGAGCAACAAGAATGATTAAAGGTCTTGTGAACATGACCTATGAAGGAAGGCTGAAAGAATTAGGTTTGTTTAGTTTGGAAAAGAGAAGACAGAGGGGACATGATAGCACTTTTCAGGTATCTAAAAGGGTGTCATCAGGAGGAGGGAGAAAACTTGTTTACCTTAGACTCTAAGGATAGAACAAGAAGCGATGGGCTTAAACTGCAGCAAGGGAGGTTTAGGTTGGACATTAGGAAAAAGTTCCTAACTGTCAGGGTGGTTAAATACTGGAATAAACTGCCTAAGGAGGTCGTGGAATCTCCATCTCTGGAGATATTTAAGAGTAGGCTAGATACATGTCTACCAGGGATGGTCTAAACAGTATTTGGTCCTGCCATGAAGGCAGGGGACTGGACTTGATGACCTCTCGAGGTCCCTTCCAGTCCTCAAGTCTATGAATCTAGGGCCAGATTCTTCAGTGTGCCTGGGCTGCTCCATTTTGGCAAAAAGTGTAACTGCGTTAAAAAAAAAATTAGAAAAGTTCATGGAGGACAGGTCCATCAATAGTTATTAGCCAGGATGGTCAGGGATGCAACAAATGCTAAAAGCTGGAACTGGACGAAGGGATGGAACATTTGAAATTGCCCTGTTCTGTTCACTGCCTCTGAAGTATCTGGCATTGGCCACAGTCGGAAGATAGGATAGTGGGCTAGATGGACCATTCATCTGACCCAATATGGCGATATTTAAAGCAGCTGTAAAACCAGCATTACAGGCCCCCTGCCCGGGGAAATCCTTGGTTTGCACAGAGGCAACATAGCAGCTCTTACACCACACTATTCCCCAAATCCCTAGTGCAGGGCATGATTGGGGCATTCCTATGTTCTGGAAATTTTAAGCTGCAGGAATGGCCGCCTGGAGCCATAGGCCTGCTCTATTTTTATACCAGCTGCCTGAGATTGTTCTAGTTTATGCCAGGGACCAGCCTGACATATAGAAGGCCATAAGCGTGAAGCCATCTTCAAACCTCTTTCATCCCAAGCTGTAGCTGAGCACAACTTGGCTGCAGTTCAGGATCTGGGCCTTGACTAGCATTTCTAACAGTGGCGGCTCTAGATATTTTGCTGCCCCAAGCACAGCATCATGCCGCGGGGGGCGCTCTGCCGCTCACCGGTCCGGCAGCTCCGGTGGACCTCCCGCAGGTGTGCCTGCGGAGGGTCTGCTGGTCCCACGGCTTCGCTGGAGCCGCGGGACCACCGGACCTTCTGCAGGCATGCCGCCGAAGGCACCCTGCCTGCCGCCCTCCCGGTGACTGGCAGAGCACCCCCCACGGCTTGCCGCCCCAAGCATGTGCTTGGCGAGCTGGGGTCTGGAGCCGCCCCTGATTTCTAAACAAGTGACAATTGCCAAACTTTAAAATAAACCTGCAAAAATCCTACTAATTGTATCCCACAAGCTGAAGTTGTCAGGTGCTAAAAGTTTGGGAGCCTGATAAATGATCGTAGTACTTTCAGTGCTAGCTTGTGATACAGAGTACCCCATGTGATAGAGGCTAGCAGGTGGTGGCAAAAGGACAAAGGCTTAGTTACAAAGATTTAAACATTTGCAATACACAAATTTAGGTGCTTATGTCCCACTTATTTACAGTGAGACAAACTTCCAAGTGCCTAAGGCCCAGATCTTCAAAAGGTATTTAGGTACCTAACTCACATTGAAATCAATGGGAGCTAGATGCTTAAATACCTTTGAGAAGTTTAAGTCACTTTTGAAAACAGGATTTAGGAAACCAACAATTTGGGGCACTTTTTAAAATTTTACCTACATGCTTTTTTCGCCAGACTTTTTTCATGCTCCATTGTTGCCATTACTGCTTGTCAAGGTTTCTTTCCCCACTTTGAACTTTAGAGTACAAATGTGGGGACCTGCATGAATACTTCTAAGCTTAATTACTAGCTTAGATCTGATAACGCTGCCACCAGCCAGAAATTCAGTGTCTGGCGCACTCCCTGTTCCCGCCCCCAGACTTTCCCCTCCCTGGGTTACCATGGGAGGCTTCACCAATTCCCTGGTGAACACAGATTTAAACTCCTTGGATCTTAAAACAAGGAGGAATTAACCATCCCTCCCTCCTTTCCCCCCACCAATCCCTGGTGAGTTCAGACCCAATCCCCTTGGATCTTAGAACAAGGAAAATCAATCAGATTCTTAAAAAGAAAGCTTTTAATTAAAGAAAGAAAAGGTAAAAATTCTCTGTAAAATCAGGATGGAAAATGCTTTACAGGGTACTCAGATTCATATAGACCAGAGGGACCCCCCCCAGCCTTAGATTCAAAGTTACAGCAAACTGAGGTAAAAATCCTTCCAGCAAGAAGAAACATTCACAAGTTGAGAAAATAAACATAAGACTAATCCGCCTTGCCTGGCTGTTACTTACAATTTTGAAACATGAAAGACTGATTCAGAAGATTTGGATAGCCTGGATGTACGTCTGGTCCCTCTTAGTCCCAAGAGCGAACAACGAACAAAAAAACAAAGACTTCCCTCCGCCAAAATTTGAAAGTATCTTGTCCCCCTATTGGTCCTCTGGTCAGGTGTCAGCCAGGTTTACTGAGCTTCTTAACCCTTTACAGGTAAAAGAGACATTAATCCTTAACTATCTTTTTATGACACTGCTAATCTCTGGTTTATTTTGACAGCGTAGTCATTTAACCAATCATTTGGAACTCTGCAAATCCAAATCAAATTTTGTTCTAGCCAATACTCATATCTAAACCATTTGTACAAATCATGCAGCTACAGTAACTGCACAAGTTCCATACATCCCATAAAATGTTGCACACACTCAATCCCAGATGTCTGCAATGACAGCTGAGGGCACTCAGCACCTGGTAGGATTGGACCACCCCAAGTGCAAGGATCAAGAAAAGGGAAAAAACTTTTAATTCAATAAATTAACTAGGTCTGCCATTTTGTTAAAATTAATAGGTTTGATTCTGAATTTTATACATTTCTAGTTTTGCAAAATTAGCATATTCCCACTATGAAATAGAAAAGGATTTTAAAAGCCCAAGAGCTCTTTTAATAGCATGCTGAAGGGATTGTAGGAGGGGCAAGGAATTTGCATGGAAGACAAAAGTTAAATACTTTCTAGCCCATTTCAAAATTGGCTCTCGTGCCCTGCCCTGCATTAAAGATCCCTAAACAAACCTTTCCAAAGGCTTGATCTAACTCCCCCTGAAATCAAGGGAGAGACAACTAGGGGCTTTGATGAGAGTTGAAGCAGGGCTCAAATGCATTCTTCAGCATGGAAAAAGAAGCCCTTTCAAAGGCCCCATTCAGCAGAGCACTTAAACACATGCTTAAGTGCCATCCTGAATAGGAATGCATTTAAGCATGTGCTTATGGGCTTTGCTGTTAGTCAGGGTCAAAATATTGATATATACTGAACTCCTTTATTGCTAACAAAGCAGCAGACTTTATGCTAAAGACAACAATTTAAGAACTTTATTTCTCACCATTAGGCAGAGTCCATTTCAAACATTTCTGCTAAAGGAGAAAAAAGTGTCAAAACTACAACTTCCGCCCCATAACACCACACTGGGAAATGTCTGACATAATTACATTCAAAAGAAAAGGATCCGTTTAGATGAAGATTGGCAAAATCCCTGCCTTTAGTGAGGGGATTTATTTGACTGAAAATTAAATGTTGATTTCCAGAATATTCAAGGTTGTAAAAATCCAGCCTTTTGGACATGTATTTCTGCGGGACATCTCATTCTTGTTTGATAGCTATCCATCAAAAGGAGTGGTTAGCTCAGAGATATGACACAAGTGTCTTCTACCAGCAGCGGATATCCAAGTATAGGAACTCTGTCTGCTACAGTAACCTCCTTAAAGAAGACCAGATGAATGTGCTGGGGGTGCAGATGGTTTAAAAAGAAATAACTTGTACACAACAATGAAAACTATGTCAGGAAGTGCAAGAGAAAATAGTGCCATTTTAATGACTGTCTCAGAGTTAAACAGCACAGTGGTGTTATGCAGAGCATCAACATTACCATATCACAGGAGACCAGTCACATATCTAGCCTCTGACAGTGGCCAAGAGGTATGACCGTCCTTGCAACCTTATCATAGCTAGCACAACAGCAAACGCATAACATTCTCATTCAGAGCCATCGCAAACCCTTTGGCACTCCCTATGTGATTTGCCACAATAATATTCTGCAGCTTTAAGTTCCGTGATAATTACTCAGTTCAGTTACTCTCTTCTCAGTGATTGCCAACATCAGGTTAACCACTTCTGTGCCACACAATTTATGGACATACAATTATTTATTCAATGCAGCAGTCCTTAGCTGTACACTCTACCCTTCATTATTATTTGTATCTAGGTCTCCAGAAAAGACTTACACAATGATTCCCAGCCAGTAAAGCACTAAACAGTATCAAGAAAATGAGGTATGTGCTAAGGGCACTTTGAAGTTTGGGCAGAGGTCTGAATGGAGGGAGCTGAGAGTCAGGAACTCCTGAGTTTTAATGCTTGCTTTGGCAGATCCCATTGCCTGAACAAATCACTTACAACCAAATTTTCAAGAATAGTCAGGTCAGCAATAGTGGGTCTGGTTTCTAAAGCTGTAGCATACCCACGATTCCCAGCACCTCTGAAATGCAGGCCCTAATTGACTCAGATCAGGATCTCAAAAACTGAATCACCCCAAACATACGAAAATGTTGGTTTCAGTTTCTCCATCTGTAAAACAGGGATACTTGTCAGCCTCACAAAGCTCTGGGGGGACTAATTAGTTAATTGATCAGCCATTTATCTGGGTATTTAATCAATGTGCTCTAGAGAGGACTAATTCTGGCCAATTTTGCCAAGTTCTGATTCTGCTCTTATAAAATCCATGTCAACACTCCCACTGTTTGCAATGAAGTAGGATCAGATTCACTAGTGGAAGGGCTCTGAGCTGGGAAGAATCTTCTCCTTGCTACATTCTTCCCATTAGCATTAATGAGAGTTCTGTGCATTCCTGTCACAAAGCCAAGCACCAAACACTCAGACCAGAGTTATAAGAAAAGCCCCATGGCTCACCATGGAACGACTCGCCTTTGGATCCTGTTACCACACAATGATTGACAATTAAACATTTACACATAAGAGGAAAGATGGTGTGTGTGTGCAGTTTCCGGGAATTAGCCTAAGCACATTCAGAACATGCATGCTAATGTTAAATGCATCATTTTCAGCAGGGCCTCAGCCTGCTTTGCCTTTTGTGCCCATATTTTGTACACTCGAGGATACAATTATTAGTATATGGATGGCAAATGTTCTGATCTACACCACACACTAATATTTAAGCTTGCAGTTACAAATACAGGTACAAATAAAGGATGCAGCTGTGAATTCTGTGGGAGTTGAAAAGAGATGCTGGTGAAAACTGTAGTCATAATTTGCACCAGTGAAACGGAGGTGAGGCTTTTAAAAATGTTGGTCAGTAGGACTGGGTGAGCTTTTATGTATGTGGAAAACAAAAGGATGTGTTTTAGAGAATAACAGGCATGAATTCAGCCACTTTCCCCTTTTAAAGGGATGGAGGTTGTACATCTATATCCTCAGCTACAAGACAAAAACCACATAACCCTATCCCCTGGGCCATAATTGGAAGCAGCCATAAAACACAAGCTACCTAAATCCTGCCTAGAGACGGATCCACAGCCACACGTTCCACAAACCCAGCTTGAAAAATACTATGTTCAACATCCACCCAAAGACTCACTTGCGAAATAAAAAGAGTGCAACATTAAGAGACGAGAATAGGGCCTCGAGTTTTTCATGCTCTGTTATTTCAGCCCTTTGGTGGTTTAATGTCTTAATAACCAGTGTCACAAATCTCTTCTCCATACTTGTGTGAAAATGCCCTTAACATCAACAGGAGCTATATGGTAGTATAGAGAACCAGTCCCTAAGAACACTACTCTCTATTCAAGCTGATGGAGCTATAATACCATGCTTCCTCTCACTGCATTCCTACAAAGCCAGCAATCTTTAGCAACTACCCAGCTTCCCCAACTTGTTTACTCTTCTGGCTAGGGCTGTGATTTGCTACATGACATGTGGTGCTATAATTTCCACCCTGGTCTCCAGAAAAGTAGTTCTACAAACCAGCTTGATTAGCTGTCACTCAAGATTCCCGTTCATTTGATAAATCTAGTGCCTTGGATTACATCATTCGAGAAAACTGAAACACAAGTCAGATGGTTAAGGTATTAATGACATCGCTGTAAAGGCTCAACAATGCAAACCTTCCCAAAACGAACCGTCTTGACCTTTCCTGTACTGACAATCAGTGTGACATCATGTGCAAAGGAACTTTAAATTTAAACCAGGTGCAGAAAGCTGCCTGGCGTCTCACGACTGCTATGCAAACCACTAACATGTGAGGAGCTATGCTGAAATAGTAAAATGGAGGCAAGAAGAATGCCAAGCATGGACAGGGCCCACTTACTAATAAAAACAGGTATGAGCAGCTGCTGAGGTGGAGACATAAAATCTGCCATGCTCTGCTCAGCAAAGGTACAGGAGCTTGATCTAACACTGTCCAAAACCAACTCTGGCTGGAGCAAAGGGATGTTTAATAATATATGCATAGCAGATCACGGATATTAACACTCATGCACGTGAGCAGGTTTTTATTTACACAGATACTATAATTATTCTAGAAACAAGACAGTGAGGATTTTCCAGTCATAAATCCTGATGTCCAAGATTCTGTAGCTTGGACTTTTCAAACTGTATCAGGTTAAAACTTGGCGCAAAAGTTATCCGGCTGAATTATTATTTATATGGCACCCTGGGTAAGCATGGTGTTTTACAGACTAATAAAAAGACATGATATACCTCTACCTTGATATAACGCTGTCCTTGGGAGCCAAAAAATCTTACTGTGTTATAGGTGAAACCATGTTATATTGAACTTGCTTTGATCCCCCTGAAGCACTGCTTTACTGCGTTATATCCACATTTGTGTTATATTGGGTGGCGCTATATCGAGGTAGCGGTGTACCTGTCCAAAGCAGCTTGCATTCTAAGTAGTGTCTCAAACTCCCTCCCACATCCCTTTTTAAAGTCAGTCAGTCAGTTGGGTTACTCTCAGTTTTTACCCCACCACTACAGCTTGCTGCAGACTTTAAACCCCGTTCTGAGAGAGTGCACCATCTGGAGCACTTACCCTCAGTTCTGCCACTGACCACTTCTGGCCAACCACATCTTCTGATGTCCTGCAGAAGCAATTCTGGTGTAAGCATGCTACTTAGCCACAGTTCCTCAAGTTCATCCTGCCGGTATTGGTTCTGTTTTGCTCCTCCTAGTGGACAATCTGTGCATAGCACAAGTAGCAGGTTTCCTATGGATTAAACTACTGCCTTTGAGGCAGTCAGTTGCAATTCACACTGGGCAATTTTATGCAACTTGAAAATGTCAGAGCATAATTCAAGGAGAAAACCAAAATGTTTTCCTCTTCTCTATTGTCCTGGAGGCAAACAGATCCTCCAGGACCAGTTAATAGCCCATTGAACAGTTTCATGCTCATTTTCAACCACATTTTATTCATGGGTGGCAGATTAGACCATTTAAGGAGACCTCTTCTTCACCAGCCAAAGCACCAGAACCAACTATAAAGAGAGTGTTTATGGGGTGGAGGAAAACAGTAATTTTTAGAGGTTGGATGGAGCAAGGATGTGGAGGATGTTATCTAGACTTGCCATTATACAGGAACTGGGAGAGAGAAGACACTTTAAAATGCATTTAAGTTACACCACTATCATACTTAAAAAGCACGGCAGAGTAAGCTAATAGTTTTATAATACTAACAGCCTGATTTGACACTATTGGCAACAGTGGCAGGTTTAGGAAGTTAACTGAGATAATACAAAGCTTAGTTTAATAAAACAGGCAAATTATGCACAAATCATTCTGAAACAGAATAGACAGTTAAATAAGTTAGGCAAATATTATTCTTTATTGTCTGTTTCTTTGGAACAAGCCCATGACTGTTGCACAGGAAGTTTGAAATGACGAGGAATCAAAATCAGGAAATATGTTGTATAAACACACAAGTTTGACATTATACAAAGATAGCGTAATTTTTAAATGCCTTTTAATTTCACATTAAGTATAAATATTCCCATGATAGACTGATCACTATTAAAATAGAAAGATATATATACACATACAAACACACACACAATTTAGAGATGGGATTCCTTTACACCCCTCTGTGGTCAAACCAACCAAGATGAAGAAGAGACCAAGAACATACCAACGTGTCATCTGAAGGTTCGAGTGGTGTATCTACATCTGAACAGCCCAAATCACAAGTACAGGTACCTACTGAAGAAAATGTCTTCTTAACCGAAAGGCAATTCCTGATGTTTATCAGGTCAAACTTTTCCCATTTATTGAAGTTACAAAAGATGGCTACTGGTGCACTTCTTGTAAAAAAAGCTTACAAAGAAGGAAAGTTTCCGACAGCTACAATTGGTAAAACTGGAGGAGCGTGGTTTGCCAGACCAATCAGAAAAGCCATTTCTGACAAACTATGTGAAAGGGATGCAAAACACCAAGCCTCTAGACCAGAGGTGGGCGAACTATGGCCCACAGGCCACATCTGGCCTGTGAGATGTTTTAAGCTGGCCTGCGAGCTCCCTGGTTGACCTGGTAACATGGCTGACCCTTTCGGGTCAAAAGAACATTTTGTGTAGTGAGTAGAGTTTTTAAATAACTTCTCACTGTACTGGACCTATGTGCTGACTGAGAGCCAGAGACTGGAATGCAATGAAGGGGTGTGTGTGATTTCTTTTTTTCAGCTTCTTGATACCCAATGGGGGGAATCAGCAGCACAGTTTGTGAATGGTTAGTGAGTTTAACATCAGTGGTAACCATCGGTTTAGAGAGTGTCTTCTCTCCCTTTTGCAGCCTGCCCTGATTTTGGCATTTTAAGTGAGGGCTGACTCAGGCCCCCACCCCAGGTCACAGCTTATACTTCACCATGTGTTCCAGAGAAATTTTCAGCTCCATCAAATGCACAAGCAGCCATCTGTTCGGGTATAATTTACAAGCATTTAACTCTTCTAAGATATGAGTTGTCACAAATGCAGCCAATGTGTTTTCTATAACCTGAACATCTAGAAATGCATATATTGGCCTATCACTGACATCAAGATAACATAAGCAAGACTACTTGATGCCCCTTTACACTGGTGCATTCATCAGTCATATATGCAAATTTTTTGAATGAGGTGAATTTTTTTTGAATTTTTGGAATATTCTTCACTTTTTCAGCTGCTGAGTGTTTAACCATTATACTACATGCTTCTAACCAGTCAGTTTTGTTTCTTGCAGAAAGATAGTAAGCATTTGCCGATCAGCAGTTCCTGAGACTTTACCCTTTCCCTCGGGGGTCCCAGCATAAAAATCCCTCCTGCTGCAGGCAAATACTTTAAACCTGAGCTACACAGAAAAAATCATTACCAAGGAGCAGGTCGACTAGGAGGTGTTCCATTGCTCCCACAATCAAAACACTTTCCAAACCTTCCCAAACCACATGGATTTTAGCTAGTGGTACAAGCGATCTGCTTTTGCCCACCCCCACAGTCTCTGCCATTTGGCCAGGTAGCATACTGGCCTTTGGGACCACACGCTGCTTAACCAGAGAGATCTGGGCCCCTGTATCCCTCTGCCCCAACTACTCCCTGCCATTAATTTGGACAGCCTTAACATGCTCCATATCTGGTTCTGCAGAGGCTAACCTCGCAAGATCAATATGATAGGTTTCAATAGCTTGGGGGTTTTCTGTGTTGAGGACAGCAGACAGCTTGGGGGATTTCTGTGTTGAGGATATGAACTATTGGTTGCCTGCTTCCTCCTAGCACAGGGCATTTATTCCTCAGGTGATCAGTGGCATTACACTGATAGCACCTTTTGGTCTCTTCTGCTTTCACAGGAGATTTAGGATGAGAGTTAGAAGAATGTTTTTGGCTAAGAGAATGTTTAGGTTCCCAACCCTCTTCTCACTTCCCAGGGGTAAAATAAGATCCTCCCTTCCAACCAGTTTTAAACTCCTCTTTCTGTGGCCTGCCCTCAACAGATGCCTGAATTTGTTCGAAGGCATCAGCTAAAAAAAAATCTCATCATCTACAGTCTTTAAATCTTTGCCTTACATCAGCTTTACATATGCTTAGGAAATTCTCTTGAACAAGATCCAACCTTCCCTCAGATCTTACCACTTCTTTACCCCTCAAGGTCTGTGAAAGCGAGGGATCATTGTCCAGGATAGGTTGTAGACCACTGATGATGCGTTGGAGAGGTTTAAGCTGAGAACTGTAGGTGATGGCCAGTGGAGTTCTGTCGGTTTCTTTCTTGGGCTTGTCTTGCAGCAGGAGGCTTCTGGGTACACGTCTGGCTCTACTAATTTGTTTCCTTATTTCCTCGTGCAGGTATCATAGTTTTGAGAATGCTTGGTGAAGATCTTGTAGGTGTTGGAGCAAATGCGGTTGTACAAGCGTTTGGCTGTAGATGATGGATTGCATGGTGTGTCTGGGATGGAAGCTGGAGGCATGAACATAGGCATAGTGATTGGTGGGTTTTCAGTATAGGATAGTGTTAATGTGACCGTCACTTGTTTGCACCGTGGTGTCTAGGAAGTGGACCTCCCATGTAGATTGGTCCAGGCTGAGGCTGATGGTGGAGTGGAAGCTGTTGAAATTGTGGTGGAATTCTTCCAGAGTCTCCTTCCCATGGGTCCAGATGATGAAGATGTCATCAATGTAGCACAGGTAGAGAAGGGGTGTGAGTGGACAAGAGCTGAGGAAGCATTGTTCTAGGTCAGCTTAAACCTCTCCAATGCATCATCAGTGATCTACAACCTATCCTAGACAATGATCCCTCACTTTCACAGACCTTGAGGGGTAAAGAATTATAGGCCAGTCCTCGCCCACAGACAACCCGTCAACCTTAAGCATATTCTCACCAGCAACCACATACTGCACCATAGTAACTCTAACTCAGGAACCAATCCATGCAACAAACCTCAATGGCAACTCTGCCTACATATCTACACCAGTGACACCATCACAGGACCTAACCAGACCAGTTACAACATTATCAGTTCATTCACCTGCACGTCCACCAATGATATATACGCCATCATGTGGGACTGCTAAAGAAGAAGTGGGACTGCTAAACACTGACGATGGAATGGAGGTTAAGGATAATCTAAACATGGCCCAATATCTAAACAAATACTTTGCCTCGGTCTTTAATGAGGCAAATAAGGATCTTAGGAATAATGGTAGGATGACAAATGGGAATGAGGATATGGAGGTAGATATTATCATGTCCAAGGTAGAAGCCAACTTGAACAGCGTAATGGGACAAAATCGGAGGGCCCAAATAAACTTCATCCAAGAATATTAAAGGAACTGGCACATGAAATTGCAAGCCCATTAGCAAGAATTTTTAATGAATCAGTAAACTCAGGGGTTGTACCACACGACTGGAGAATTGCTAACATAGTTCCTATTTTTAAGAAAGGGAAAAAGAGTGATCTGAGTAACTATAGGCCTGTTAGTTTGACATCTGTTGTATGTCAGGTCTTGGAAAAAAAATTTGAAGGAGAAAGTAGTTAAGGACATTGAGGTCAATGGTAATTGAGACAAAATACAACATGGTTTTACAAAAGGTAGATCGTGCCAAACCAACCTGATCTCCTCCTTTGAGAAGGTGACAGATTTTTTTAGACAGAGCAAATGCAGTGGATCTAATTTACCTTGATTTCAGTAAGGCATTTGATACGGTTCCACCTGGGAAATTATTAGTTAAATTGGAGAAGATGAGGATCAATATGAAAATTGAAAGGTGGATAAGGAACTAGTTAAAGGGGAGACTACAATGGGTCATACTGAAGGGTGAACTGTCAGGCTGGAAGGAGGTTACTAGTGGAGTTCCTCAGGGATCAGTTTTGGGACCAATCTTATTTAATCTTTTTATTACTGACCTTGGCACAAAAAGCAGGAATGCGTTAATAAAGTTTGCGGATGACACAAAGCTGGGAGGTATTGTTAACACAGAGAAGGACTGGGATATCATACAGGAAGATCTGGATGACCTTGTAAACTGGAGTAATAGTAATAGGATGAAATGTAATAGCGAAAAGTGCAAGGTCATGCATTTAGGATTAACAACAAGAAGTTTAGTTATAAATTGGGGACACATCAGTTGGAAGTAACAGAGGAGAAGGAGGACCTCAGAGTATTGGTTGATCACAGGATGACTATGAGCCACCAATGTCATATGGCTCTTAAAAAAGCTAATGTGGTTTTAGGATGCATCAGGCGAGGTATTTCCAGCAAAGACAAGGAGGTGTTAGTACCGTTATACAAGGCACTGGTGAGACCTCATCTGGAATACTGTGTGCAGTTCTGGTCTCTCATGTTTAAGGATGAATTCAAACTGGAACAGGTACAGAGAAGCGCTAGTAGGATGATCTGAGGAATGGAAAACCTGTCATATGAAAGGAGACTGAAAGAGCTTGGCTTGTTTAGCCTAACCAAAAGAAGGTTGAGGGGGAATATGATTGCTCTTTATAAATATATCAGAGGGATAAATATTAGGGAGGGAGAGGAATTATTTAAGCTTAGTACCAATGTGGAGACAAGAACAAATGGATATAAACTGGACACTAGGAAGTTTAGACTTGAAATTAGACGAAGGTTTCTAACCATTAGAGGAGTAAAGTTCTGGAATAGTCTTCAAAGGGGAGTAGTGGGGGCAAAAGACATATCTGACTTCAAGACTAAGCTTGATAAGTTTATGGAGGGGATGGTATGATGGGATAGCCTAATTTTGGCAATTAATTTGGCAATTGATCTTTGATTATCAAGCAGGTAAGTATGCCCAGTGGTCTGTATGGGATGTTAGATGGGTTGGGATCTGAGTTACCACTGAGAATTCTTTCCTGGGTACTGGCTGGTGAGTCTTGCCCACATGCTCAGGGTTTAACTGATCGCCATATTTGGAGTTGGGAAGAAATTTTCCTCCAGGGCAGATTGGCAGAGGACCTGGAGGTTTTTCGCCTTCCTCTGCAGTATGGGGCACGGGTCACCTGCTGGAGGATTCTCTGCAGCTTGAGGTCTTCAAACCACAATTTGAGGACTTCAATAACTCAGACATAGGTTAGGGGTTTGTTACAGGAATGGGTGGGTGAGATTCTGTGGCCTGCATTGTGCAGGAGGTCAGACTAGATGATCATAATGATCCCTTCTGACCTTAAAGTCCATGAGTCTATGTGCCAGCAATGCCCCTCTGCTATGTACTTTGGCCAAACTGGACAGTCCCTATGTAAAAGGATAAATAGACAAGTCAGATATTAGGAATGGCAATATACAAAAACCTGTAGAACACTTCAACCTCCCTGGACACACAATAGCAGATTGAAAGGTAGCCATCCTACAGCAAAAAAAACTTCAGGACCAGACTTCATAGAGAAACTACTGAGCTTCAGTTCATTTGCAAATTTGACACCATCAGCTCAGGATTAAACAAAGACTGTGAGTGACTAGCCAACTACAAAAGCAGTTTCTCCTCCCTTGATGTTCACACTTCAACTCCTAGAAGAGGGCCTCAACCTCTCTGATTGAACTAACCTCATTATCTCTAGCCTGATTCTTGCCTGCATATTTATACCTGCCTCTGGAAATTTCCATTACATGTGTCTGACGAAGTGGGTATTCACCCACGAAAGCTCATGCTCCAAAACGTCTGTTAGTCTATAAGGTGCCACAGGACTCTTTAGTGCTTAAAGTGTGAACTCCACTTGGAGTAACAAGCTGCACATACACCGTGATCACTGCGCCACTGTGATGTTCCCTTCTGGTGTTATCCGGATCAGTTATCTGCTAGTCTGCTCTGGGAGCCAGCCTTACCTGCTCTGCTGTGAGAACCTCCACTCCCGGGCTGTTCATGCACAGCCTCTGATATGTAAGCTGCTCCTTGGATTGTGCAACCGAATGACACTAGCTAATATCTCTGGTCCCAGATACAACCCTAGGAACCTCCATCTTGCAGTGTCCAGTAATGCCCACTAGACGCTGCAAGCTTATATGAGCTTATCAATTTAACAAAGAAATTGATGTTTTCCAGGCTTGTTATCCCAAGGGAAGTCTCTGACATGCTTTAAACCAAATGCACTGCTTCAGGAAGAATAAACAAACAAATGTATTAACTATGAAAGATAGATTTTAAGTAATTATAAGTCAAAGCACAAGTTGGATATGGTCAAATGAAATAAAAGCAAAATGCATTCTAAGCTGATCTTAACACTTTCAATGCCCTTACAAACATAGATACTTCTCACCACAGGCTGGCTGCTTGCTCTTCAGCCAGGCTCTCTCCTTTGATCATCGCTTCAGTCACTTGGTGTGGTGTCTGTAGATGTAGGTGGAAGAGAGAGAGCACATGGCAAATGTCTCTCCCTTTTATCATGTCCTTTTTTCCCTGGCTTTGCCACCACCCCCCCCCCTCTTCAGGGTCAGGTGAGCATTACCTCATCGCAGTCCCAAAATGACCAAAGGAAGGGGGGTGACTCACTTGAGAGTCCAACAGATCCTTTGTTGTTGCTTAGGCCAGTGTCCTTTGTTCCTGTGACACTGGGCTAGGTTTGTCCCACACATGCCCTGATGAGGTGTGAACTTCCCTCTGCTTCTGGAGAGTTTTTTCCTGGGCCTGCTTTAAGCCATGAGGACACATTTTCAGTCTCATAACTATATACATGAAATTGCAACTTATAACATTACCATAACAATGCTCAGTACGTCACGAGCCTTCTGAAGACACCCGACATGACAAACTTTGCATTAGATACCACACGATCACAGAAGGTAGCACAAACACGAGGGAGGGGAGACAGGATAGCAGACAGAGACAGACACACAACTTGTGCGTGGGAGAGAGAGAGAGATGCACACTGCCCCTTTAAGTAAGCTGACTCACTCTTAAGTGCAATGTCTTTTTAAGTGGATCAGGAAGTTGAGACAGCAGCTGCTGCCCCAAGCTTTCTCTGTCTCTCTCCGTCCGTGTCCCCTCCCTGCTCTATATGGAGAAAGGGTAAGCAGGGTGCAGGAGCAGGGGGGAGCGGGACACCCTGACATTAGCCCTTCCCTTCCCCCCCTGCACAGCAAGCAGGAGTCTCTGGGAGCAGCTCCGCAGCAGAGGGCAAGAGCAGCAAATGGCAGTGGAGGGAGGGACAGCTGAACTGCCTTGATTGCCTGCTGGGCGGCTGCAGCACAGGGAACTTAAGGGAGCTGATGGGGGAGCCGATGAGGAAGCTGCCGGTCCACCCTGGTTACAAGCCCCCACCAGCCAGCTGCAACAGACTGCTCTTCCTGCAAGCAGTGGACAAAGCAGGCGGCTGACAAAGACCTTAGAAGGGAGCATTGCACAATTTTAAATGAGCATGTTCCCTATCTGATCAGCAACTTAACAACGAAACGTTAACTGGGACAACTTTAAGTGAAGAGTCACTGTAGTGCTTCATAGAAGGCTTGAGTAGCCAACTTTAATTTGTGAGACTATTTTAAATCTAATAAAATGGTCATTAAACATTTTTCAGTTTTTACTATGGTGCCATACAGCCCACCTTTGCCTTCACACTCTTATCCACTGGCCCTTGCCCCCCTGTAAATTTGAACACCTCCCTTCATTTCAATTCCTGGGGAAAATATTGATCTAGAGATTAGACAACCTAATATTTTAAATTTTCAGCCACTGGTGGTGTTGCATGAATAAAAACAGAAAATAAATGAAGAAAATACACTCTTATTAAGCCTTTCAGTCAGGAAAAAAAAATGGAGAAAAAAAAGAGGAGCTACAGTTAAAGCTCCTTTAACTTTAAATTGAACTGCAGAACTATAATTTCAGTTTAGGTCTTGAATTAAAATCAAAGCCTAATTCAAAAAAAATTGTACATGATCTGTTTTACTCAGAATAGTTTAACACTCTGTCCAGTTCACTTGCTGATCTGATTTTGAATCTTTAATTAGATATTACATTAGTATTTCTCCTACAAATGTAAAAAAATTAAAACAAATTTAATCTGTGGCAATTTGGCAACCAACCCCTTTTTCTTTTAAAAGGGTCATATTGATATAGATATGTATATTTAATAGCGATACAAACACCTGCATGACCCGAAGAAAGATATCCTGGGACACAATCTCAATACACCTGGACTTTTCAGAGGTTTTCAATCTGTGGACCCAAAATTGGACCAAAATTTTGTGGCTGCAGCCTAATGGCAAAATCCTGGCCATGCTGAAGTCAATGGCAAACCTCGTGCTGACTTCAATGGGACTAGGATTTCATCCCTCTCTCTTTTCTTAAAGTGAAGGGGGGAGAGAAAGCAACATGATGGGGAAGATAAGGAGGGGGTGTCAGAAAAAGAGCCAGGAGACTGGGTGGTTCAAATTTGGGTTCAACTAAACCTCACTCCCCCTTCCTCTTTTTTGTTATGGGGAAGGCAGGAAGGGGTGGAGCAGGGTTATTTGAAATGAAACGGTTCTGGTTTAGTTTAGCTAGGTACAGATATGACTCCCATCATTATAGTATCTGAGCACCCTTTTATATAAAGTATACTACTCACATGCAGCGTTCTTACTTTATACTTATGACACAGCTTGAAACAGCAACTACATTGATTTAATTATACTGGCACAGACCCCTCATTTAGAATCACTGTGTGATGCTGGTAGATCAGGTGCCAGCTCATGCCAAGGCCCCTAAGTTTCACTGAACACTGACAAATGCATAGCTGGAAACTAGTTTGGCTCACCTGCATGTTAGCACTGTTAAAAAAAAAGATGTTCCATTTATAAACATGTGGTTTTTTTTGGAATTTATGAAATGCTTGTGAGTTGCTGCATGCTTTAATCCCTCTTATAATATCTCTATACCATGTTAAAAGGTGATATTTAAGTATTTGCTTTATAACTATAAAAGTGTTTGCTATGAAACTGTAAACATCCCTAGTCAGAAGAGAAGCATTACCAAGTGTGAAATACTAGTTCAACACAAGATGCCATCTCCTGCCCAACAAAAGAACAACTATGGACATCAGACAAATCGTTGTGGACATCAGTGACCAAAATACTTTGTTGATTGCTTTCCCCCCAACCATGAAGAGGGGATGCGCACAAACCCTTGCCCCATTAAAGTTTGAACTCTGGGGGAAGGTAATAAAAATCCCTGACCAGAAGGAACTATATATATCACTATGTTGCTGGGAATTTGGAGAGGACAATATTTCTAAGCATAAGCCAGGGTTCCCCCTGCAAGCTGCTTAGCTTGAGTTAGCTCTACAGGACATATAGAGCTTGCATGTTACAGCAGCTGCTATTCATTTTTGGAACCTAAGTCCAACTCATTTGTGTGCATATATTTACTTGCTTTAACCTTGTAAATAATTCATTTCCTTTTCTTAGTTAATAAATTTCTAGTTAGTTTATTACGGGATTGGCTACAAGAGTGTGATCTGAGGGGCAACTGACCTGGGGTAAGTGACTGACCCTTTGGGACTAGGAGTAACCTGACTATTATTGTGATTTTTGGTGTAAGAGACCATCTATCACAAAGGCAGGCTTGCCTGGGTGGCAAGATAGACCAGAGTGCCTAAGGGAACGGTCTATTAGAGTACTTGAGGAATTCACACTTGATAGCTGGGAAAATCTAATTATAGAACACACAATCAATTTGGGGTCTGTGTCCTGGCTTGTAACAGTCTGCCCTGAGGTCAGCATCCATGTTTATGTTATGTTTATGAGCCACTCTAGATAGTTTAGTACACAAACACTTTTCAACAGTGTTTACACCAGTTTAGTTTAATCTGATATTTTACTGAATTAAACTGAACTAATAGTTCAGTTACATTAGTGAAAAAATCCAAGATCTTTTTCTCTTTTTATATATCGCAGATTCTAGGGCTATTAACAGCATTCCTTAATAGTCAATAAAATAAATTAAATACAATTATTTCCACAATCATACATTGTTGCATAGTTTATTTGCACATACACAGAAATTCATACCTCTGAGAAAGAAAAAAATATTTGAATTCATGTTTGGCAAAACTGTCTACATAACAAGTGCCCTGATTCTGAACCAGTTTTATACTGAGTGTTAGTGTCTCCAGTAAAATAGGTACTTCACAATGTTTTAAAAAGAGTTTTGCGAACTAAATTTATACACTATTTGTATATGTAAAGGTGCATGTGTTGTATTACTCTGTTTATTTTAGAGTTCTAGGAAGAAATCGCCGCCAGTGAGATTCCCCACTGTCTGCGATTTGGGGAGCGTGTCATAAACAGATAGCTAAGGGTTAATGTCTCTTTCACCTGGAAAGGGGTAACAAACAACACCTGACCAGAGGACCAATCAGGAAACAAGACTTTTTCAAATCTGGGTGGAGGGAAGTTTTGGGTGTGAGTCCTTTGTTCTTGGTCTGTTCTCTTTCTGGGCTCTGAGAGTGATCACAGGAATCTCCAGGCTTTCTAATCTTCTGTTTCCAAGTTGTAAGTACAAGGATAGTAAGACAATAGGTTTATATTGTTTTTTTGTATTTACATGTGTGTAGTTGCTGGAATGTGTTAAATTGTATTCTTTTTGGATAAGGCTGTTTATTCATTTTTTCTTTGAAGCAATTGACCATGTATATTGTCACCTTGATACAGAGACCATTTTATGTCTTTTTCTTCCTTTTTATATAAAGCTTTCTTTTTAAGACCTGTGGATTTTTTTTTTAGTGGGGGCTCAAGGGGATCGAGTCTGCAGCTCACCAGGGAATTGGTGGGAGGAAGAAGACAGGGGGGAAGAGAGAATCTCTTTGTGTTAGATTTACTAAGCCTGAATTTGCATAACCTCTGGGTGAGGGGAGAGAAATATTTGATTTCTCGGTGTGGTGTTTCAAGGACTTGAAGCAGGGAATCTCCTGGAGTACCCAGGGCGGGGAAATCTGGGAGGAGGTAAAGAGGGAGAAGGGAAGTGGGTTATTTCCCTTTGTGGTGAGACTCAGGGCATCTGAGTCTTGGGGTTCCCCAGGGAAGGTTTTGGGGAGACACTGGAATTCTGGCTGGTGGCAGCGATATCAGATCCAAGCTGGTAATTAAGTTTGGAGGTTTCATACTAGCTTCTCATGTTCTGAACTCTAAGGTTCAGATCTGAGTAGGACAGTTATGACACACAGAGCACGAGAATTGTATGAATAGGATGCAAGCTCGTTATCTCTCTCATGAAAACATTGTAAACATCAGCTGTTTCAGCATGTATCTCAAAGTGGATGTTATCAGAACAGTGACAAAAATGACAGTGATAGCATTGCACCAGTACATAATGATTTCGTTATAATTAGTAGGATATAATTTCTACTGTTCTTGAGTGTGAAATATGATGCATTCAAATTGAGAGTAAACAAACAAAATGTTACTTGTTTCATAGACAGCTCCTGAAGGGTTTCTTCTTGAAGACGTCCAGCATTCAGTTGAGAATTTGCAATATGTTGCTGGAAGTCTTTGCTCGCATTGTCTTTCTCAAGTCCAGCTCAAGAAGCAATGGAAGGGATTTTATTGGTTAATCCAATTGAAAATGATTAAGGCTAAACTTAAGAGACCAACAAGTATGCCAAAAATAAACAATGCACAAGCCTGTGAAGACAGAAGAACAAGCAGTGAATGTTGAACAGCAGAATTCAATTTATACTTCTGAGAATTGCTGTTAAGACCCTGACTATGAAAAAGAAATTCTACCTCTAATGCACTGACAGGCCACAACAGCATATTTTTAAATCATCTGTTATGTTTAAAATAACCAAGTATTTAAACACAGCTGCCCTTTCCAACCCAAATTAAATATATTCAGAAAGATATTCATCTATATGAACACTAAGCTAAGCCTGCTTTGGGAATGATTTCACAAAGAATTCCCTTTCAAAACTGGTTTAATGTGCCCACACTATCCACCTGGGAACTGTGTAGATGAACTTTGCATATTTAACAAAATTCCTGGAAAGAAATTAATTCCATTTGATCCGATGCACACAGGGGCTCAAAGCAAGTTAAGAAACAGAATTTAAACTCTACTTAAAAGACAGTTCTAGTTAAACACATTCCGAACACTGCTAGAGCAGCCAGGGTGGACAGAGACAGACCTTCTGGAAACCATGTTTAGAAACAGCGTTCTATTTTCAACAGCATTAAAATTGTTATAACAGTAAGCAGATTACCGATTTGTAGCCAGCTCTGCTGATGTTATCATGCTGTATCTACGCAAGCTACTCACACAGCCCAGACACTCATGACTTTAAACTGTACGTGGGTATTAATACTAGCCTGTTCACTTAGATTTCCCATAATTGCTAGTCCTAGTGCAACCCTATGGAGGAGAGGGGGAAGGGAGATAAAAATGGTGGAAACATCAGTGTAGATGGTCTGCTGGCATTTTAACCACTGTGTCCTAACTTTTCTCAGTTGATACGGTGGTTAAAATGACAGTGACCATGGTCACAGGCAGTAGCATGTTGTTTGCATTACAACTCCCTCAATGGTTACCACTGGCAGTGCTGTAGCTGTTGCATCAACCATGGAAAATGCTAGGGGGAAAAGGGACTTGTGCCAAGGAAGGTTTATTAGGGAACAGCATATAAACAGTGTTCCACACAAACATGGGTTGGCTGGACAACATGGACAACGCCAAACTATATCAGAACCATGTTTAAAAACAGATGGATCTGATCTAAAGCTCCAGATCTGGACTTTGGGGAAATTTGGATTCAGATCAATATTACACTGCTTAGGCTCATGAAAGAAGTGGACTACATTAGTTTCAATAAGCTTAGAGAATGGAAAAAGAACTTAGCAGAAGACAAACTCCACTACTATTGCAGACTTCAGGCTGCTAAAAATGGGTGCAGTGCAAAAGGCAAAACATATTCTGTAGTGTAATAAAATGTATCTAACATCAGAATCCTTGCACACAATAAAAACACATGGAAAAAATAGCATACCCCAAGCTTCTGTCGTGATATAAAGTCCTCTCTGCTAAGTTTAAGATAAAACAGTCCAGGATACACAAAGAGCAAACATGTAGATGTGGTAGAACCTTTACGAGACAGTAAGAAAAATTTTAGTTGTAGTAAGACTGGTACAGGGATATAAGCAGATATATTGTGTGATCTTTTAAGAATACAACCCCATAATCCCCAAAAGAACAAAACAAAAACAAAAAACCCAAACAAGAACAAAAAAATAAAACTTACCAACTAATCCAAATACATTTCTAATGTCGGGCACATATAATGCAAGCAAAACAATGACTGCATTGAGTGCTAAAGTGACAAGGATATGGCAAATCCATGAAGTAGGAAGATGAGACAAAAATATCATCATTACAGCCTTCCTTGCCTATATAACGAAAAGGGGGGGAAAAATCAAGCAGGCACAAAACTTTATTCTAAAAGCCTTATTGTAATTTCCATTTTGATAAAGTACACCTCAGGTTTTACTCGGAAAAGACCATTTTAGAGGAAAACATTTATTGACGTAGTTCAACAAAAGCCAAAAAAAGGTGTTCACATATAAATGTCATAGAAGATATGACATACACTTTACAGCCTTTAAAGAACAAAACATATTTAATTATTGCAAAATTGTGTGCACGCACAAATCATTAATATATGTAACTAGCTCCTTATGAAGAGCATATCAATTGTAGTAGTTGGATATACTTTGATGTGAATATTTGCTAATGGTTACATTCATCCAGAGAGGCGTATCATTATCCTGAAACCTAAATGAAGTTCTGAACATAAATCCCCTACAAACTGACAGAATTGTCCCCTAAATTTTAGAACCACATGATAAATACTGCTCTAAAACTTAAGTAAATGCTACACTACGTGAAGACAAAGCTACATTAAACTTTTGTTAAATCACTAGCAGCAGAGTATTATTTGCTGACTTCAATTTTCCTCTCCATACAGTCTTTGGAAAACAGAATTTAAGAAAAATCAAACCAAATAAACTTTAGAAATACTGGTACTTTATTTTCTAAATTAAAAACAATGCTGTGGGTTAGTTTAAATCTAAGCTCAGTCTCAAAAAGCATAAATTAGCTTAGTAGTTAGTTATTTTGGAGTTTTCATGCAACATATGCAAGTATGAGGTCTTTGATCAATCACTTGACAAATTAGTAAGATACACAAAGCTAGATGTGACTAATATTGCAGTCTGCAAACAATTAGCATTACCATACTATGGAACTGCTGTGCCAGCATCAAAACTTTTAGGAGTACTTACAGGGAAATGGATTAGAGGCACTGTCAAAATCACAGCAAATAGCATGCCTAGTTTTACAGTCATGATGACAATATCATGCGGCAGGTACCTGCTGTAACCCTGCAGTAATTCTGAGTCCACTTTGTCTGAAAACCAAGAAATTGAATGTTATAAATCAAAGGGAATTCAGAAACAGAACTATATATCACCTACATATTAATTCTCAAAGTTTTCATTTGGAGCAACTACCAGGCTGTTTTGTGCCCATGGCAGAATGAAGGTTGTGTGTACAAATTTCTTCCTGCCCCTAATGGAGCCAACAATAAACATACAGATGTTTGATACACAATCTAGAGAAACTTCCATTGTTAGAGTCATGAAACCAAGCTATGTACAAGTGAGAAAACAAACACAGAGAAGAAAGGGCTACAAGAGAGGGATACTCGAGTTTTGCAGATGTAGACTATTAGCTGGCCAATTCACAGGCAAGGCAACATTGTGCTAGTGTCAGGGATATGGGTGGTTGGACTCAGGCCTGCAAAATGCAGTATAGGCACTGGAGCCCAAGGTAGGATTACAAAGAGTATAGATGCTCCAGTGTTTCATTAACAAATCCAAGATCTGCTACTCGAGTTTTACTAGCCCTGCACTTACACTGTAGGCATACCCTGAGTGGCTTAAAGAAAAGAGATGATGAGGAGACAGATGATAAATTATCCTGTAAAACAGCACAACTCAAGGCCCATTGTGTAGATAACTGAACTTGATGAGCTGCAATCAAGGTATCTGTGGTAGCCCTCAAATAGTATATCCAAAATAGTGATGAGCTGGGCTTGAAGAGGGTCCACTTTGTTAGATTAAGACCAAAGAAAAAATATTCAGACCAAATGAAGGTTTATCAGAATCTTTTCTGGTTTATGCCAGAATAGTAATAATCCATGGGGAATACATGAGGATTTATCCTCTCAGGCTCCAAGCAGCAAGCTGAAGCCTGATATAATGTATTTGAAAGATTTGGTCCTGCAATGGCATGTCCTAGGGAATAGGCTTGCTAACTGACACCCCTCCAGTTTGAAGAATGAGGGTCTCAGTAGTTACAACTAATCAGAACAATTTTTGCTAAGTTTTCAGTCTTCCTGATCATTTGTCTGAACAGATGAAAAAAGAGTGGAATTCAATAAGCCAAAGCACTGTGCCATATAGCTGGTTCTTTGTATCTGGAACAGAAAACTAGGAGACACTTTTTTTCCTCAGCAGTAAACTCTTTCGGCTGGACCAATTGACTTTACATGTTCAGCTTTCCATACACGTGGTATAAAGTGATTTGGAAGGTAAAATTTCACCATTTGGGAAAGTAGCTGCAGTGCCTCTAATTTCAAAGAGGAATTCTTAGTTATTCCTCCTAATGTATATATGCTACTGTTGTCTAATAGTTGCCTTATTTCAGTATTTTTGCCGACTAGTTATTATGGGGAAGGGATGATTGGCTAAAGTTATACTTCTATTAATGACACTTGAGACTGAGATTGGTTTGTTTGACGTGTAAGTGATTGGATGTTGTGGCAAAAGGCTGGTGCTTGAGAGCTGCCAAGTTAAACCATGGGAAGTACAAGAATTCAATAGAAAACAGGGTGGAAGCAACATAAAAGACCAGGTGAGAGAACATTCTGTGAGAATTTTAATTCCCTCAGCAGTAATGAAGGTTCTTCTCTAATCTCCACCACCATTTTAAAGCTATTTGGAAAGTGAGATTAGTTTTGCAAAAGTCACATCTGAGATGGCAACTATGATGTTCAAATCTCTTATAACACAAGCACAACTCCTATTTTTTGTACTAAAAGTGAGAAATAATGATTACTTAGAAAACAAACCAACAACTGCAAAGAGTCCGGTGGCACCTTATAGACTAACAGACGTATTGAAGCATGAGCTTTCGTGGGTGAATATCCACTTCGTCAGATGCATGTCGACGAAGTGGGTATTCACCCACGAAAGCGCATGCTCCAATACATCTGTTAGTCTATAAAGTGCCACAGGACTCTTTGCTGCTTTTACAGATCCAGACTAACATGTCAGCAGGAGCTGATGATAGCTCATCTCAATTGATTGGACTCTTCCAGTTGGTATGCATACTTTCACTTTTTCATATTCTCTGTATGTATAAATATCTTCTGTCTGTGTGTTCCATTCTATGCATCTGAAGAAGTGAGCTGTAGCCCACGAAAGCTTATGCTGAAATAAATTTGTTAGTCTCTAAGGTGCCACAAGTACTCCTGTTCTTTTATTTAATTAATGTACATTATACCATCAGGCCTGAAAGGAAAAGAAAAGAGACACAATCATTTCATTCAAAGTAAAAGGTTAAGGGCTGTAGTCAAGGAAGAGCAAAGCTCCAACTATGTCTACTGCATAAAGGACCAGGAACATGGTCTCCAGACATGACTCCAGTGCTCTTTCTTCCTTTCCCCTTTTGCTGGGGGCTTATCTGGAAACGTGGAAAGAGCTAGCATGTGATGGCACTAGCTCTGGTTGCATTGATCTTCTGACAGGGTGTTGGGCAGCAAGGTGAATTAGGCTGCACTTCATCATTTGAGTATGGTGGCACCTTAAAGACTAACAGATTTACTTGGGCATAAGCTTTCGTGGGTAAAAAACCTCACTTCTTCAGATGCATGGAATGAAAAAGACGGTTACTCATCTTTGTAACTGTTATTCTTCAAGATGTGTTGCTCATATCCATGCCAGTTAGGTGTGCGCGTGCCACGTGCATGTTCGTCGGAAGATTTTTACCCTAGCAACACTTGGTGGGTCGGCTGAGTGCCCCCTGGAATGGCGCCGCCATGGCGCCAGATATATACCCCTGCTGAGCCAACCGCTCCTCAGTTCCTTCTTGCCAGCTACTCCAACAGTGGGGAAGGAGGGCGGGTTTGGAATGGATATGAGCAACACATCTCGAAGAACAACAGTTATAAAGGTGAGTAACTGTCTTTTCTTCGAGTGTTTGCTCATATCCATTCCAGTTAGGTGATTCCCAAGCCTTACCTAGGCGGTGGGGTCTGAGTGAGAATGCAAAAAAGATGGTTACTCACCTTTGTAACTGTTGTTCTTCGAGATGTGTTGCTCATATCCATTCCAGTTAGGTGTGCGCACGCCGCGTGCACGTTCGTCGGAAGACTTTTTACTCTAGCAACATTCGGCGGGTCGGCTGGGCGCCCCCTGGAGCGGCGCCTCTATGGCACCGGATATATACCCCTGCCGACCCAGCCACCTCTCAGTTCCTTCTTGCCGGCTACTCCAACAGTGGGGAAGGAGGGTGGGTTTGGAATGGATATGAGCAACACATCTCTAAGAACAACAGTTACAAAGGTGAGTAACCGTCTTTTCTTCTTTGAGTGATTGCTCATATCCATTCCAGTTAGGTGATTCCCAAGCCTTACCTAGGCGGTGGGGTCGGAGTGAGATGTGGCAGAGTGCAGAACCGCTGAGCCAAAGGCTGCATCACTCTAGATTGTTGGACCAGAGCATAGTGAGAAGCAAAGGTGTGGACCAAGGGCCAGGTAGCTGCGCGACATATTTCCTGGATTGGCACATGGGCCAGGAAGGCGGCTGATGAAGCCTGAGCTCTGGTAGAATGTGCGGTGAGATGGCCCGAGGGAACATAAGCCAAGTCAAAGCACGTGTGGCTGCACGCCACCACCCAAGAGGAGATCCTCTGGGAGGAGACAGGTAGGCCCTTCATCCAGTCAGCCACTGCTACGAAGAGTTGGGGCGATTTACGGAAGGGCTTCGTCCGATCGATATAGAAAGCGAGCGCTCTATGGACATCTAAGGAGTGTAACTGCTGTTCCTGTCAGGATGAATGAGGCTTCGGGAAGAAGACCGGAAGGAAGATGTCTTGATTGGTATGGAAGGCTGATACCACTTTAGGGAGAAATGCCGGATATGGTCGCAACTGTACCTTATCCTTGTGAAAGACAGTATACAGTTGGTTCACCGTAAGCGCTCGAAGCTCGGAGACTCGTCTGGCCGATGTAATGGCTACTAGGAAAACTGTCTTGAAGGACAGGTATAGCAGCGAGCAAGTTGCCAACGGCTCGAATGGTGGAAGCATAAGTCTACTTAGGACTAGGTTGAGGTCCCAGGTAGGGGCAGGGTGGCGTACTTGGGGGTAGAGGCGCTCCAGGCCCTTGAAAAATCTAGTAACTATAGGGTGAGAAAACACGGAGTGGCCACTCTCTCCTGGGTGGAATGTGGAGATGGCCGCCAAGTGCACCCTCAAAGAAGATACCGCCAGGCCCTGCTGCTTAAATGACCAGAGGTAGTCCAAGAGGGTGGGGATCGAGACCTCAGAGGGAGTAGCATTCTGCGTTTCGCACCAGCAGGAGGAACGTTTCCACTTGGCCAGATATGTTGACCGAGTGGAAGGCTTTCTGCTACTCAGGAGTATATGTTGTACCGGAGCGGAACAGCGTAACTCCGACCTGTTTAGCCATGCAGTAGCCACGCTGTGAGGTGAAGGGCCTGCAGGTCCGGGTGGCGGAGACTGCCGTGGTCCTGCGTTATGAGGTCTTGGTGGAGTGGCAGGGTAATTGGGCTGGCTATGGACAGGTTGAGCAGTGTGGTGTACCAGTGCTGTCTGGGCCATGCTGGCACGATCATGATTAGGTGCGCTCTGTCCCTGAGGAGCTTTATCAGGACCTTGTGGACCAGCGGCAATGGTGGGAAGGCATAGAACAATCGGTGCTTCCACGACATTAGGAATGCGTCCGAGATCGATCCCGGTGAAAGACCCTGGAAGGAGCAGAACGTTTGGCATTTCCTGTTCGTGTGGGAGGCGAATAGGTCTATGTGGGGAAAGCCCCACTTCTGGAAGACCGAATGAATAATGTCTGGCCTTATAGACCATTCGTGACACAGGAAGGATCTGCTCAGTTGATCCGCCAGAGTGTTCCGAACCCCTGGGAGAAAGGACGCTACCAGGTCTATCGAGTGGGCTATGCAGAAGTCCCAGAGTTGGATGGTCTCGTGACAGAGGGGGGAAGATTGAGTCCCTCCCTGTTTGTTTATATACTACATGGCTGTTGTGTTGTCTGTAAACACTGAGACACAACGGTCGTGTAGATGCTGCTGGAACGTCTGGCATGCCAGGCGGACCGCTCTCAGCTGTCGGACATTTATGTGAAGCGCCAGTTCCTGCGATAACCAGAGGCCTTGAGTACGAAGGCGTCCGAGGTGAGCCCCCCAGCTGAGAGATGACGTGTCTGTCATCAGGGACAGTGAGGGTTGGGGCGGATGGAACGGTAGGCCTGCACATACCAGGGTGGGGGTTAGCCACCAGTCTAGGGAGCATAGAGTGCTTGGGGGAATGGTGACTATTGTGTCTATTGGGTCCCTGCGTGGATGGTATACTGAATTGAGCCGTTTGGAGAGGGCGAAGGCGGAGCCTGGCATATTTGGTCACATATGTGCAGGCAGTCATATGACCTAGGAGACCGAGACAGGTGTGAGCCAAGGTCGTCAGGAAGTTCTGTAGACCTCGGATGATTGTTGCCATTGCCTGGAACCGCGGCTGAGATAAGTAGGCCTTGGCTAGATTGGAGTCCAGGGTAGCTTCTGTGAAGTCTAGCCTTTGTGTGGGGAAGTGTGGATTTCTCCATATTGATCATCAGGCCTAAGCGTGTGAATAGGTCTGTGACAATGCCTACATGTTGTGTGACTTGTGTCTCCGAAGTCCCTCTGATGAGCCAGTCATCCAGATACGGGAATACGTGTATCCGACGTCGGCGGAGGTGTGCAGTGACTACAGCCATACACTTCATAAACACTCTTGGGGCCATGGAGAGCCCAAAGGGAAGGACTGTAAACTGAAAATGCTGACGGTTGGCTACAAAGCAAAGATACCTCCTGTGTGGAGGAAAAATGGCGATGTGAAAGTATGCGTCCTTCATATCGAGGGCAGCATACCAGTCTCCAGGATCCAAGGACGGTATAATGGTCGCCAGGGAGACCATGCGGAACTTCAACTTTATCATGAACTTGTTGAGGCCTCGCAGGTCTAGGATGGGCCTGAGGCCTCCTTTCGACTTGGGGATCAGAAAGTAACGGGAGTAAAACCCCTTGCCCTTTTCGTCTTTTGGTACCTCCTCTATCGCTCCTATGGCGAGGAGCGTCTGCACCTCTTATAGGAGGAATTGCTCGTGAGAGGGGTCCCTGAAGAGGGAGTGGGTTGGAGGGTGGGAAGGCGGGGTTGAAACAAACTGGAGGTGGTATCCTTGTTTCACCGTGCATAGGATCCAGAGGTCTGAGGTCAATTGGGACCAAGCTGGGAGGAAGTAGGAGAGGCGGTTCGAGAAAGGAGAAAAGGGATCCTGGCCTGAAACTGGTACGCCGTCCTCGGGTGTACCTTCAAAAGGCGGACTTTGGTCCCGCTGGTGGTTTTGAGGGACCGTGGTTTTGGCCCCCTTGGGGTCCTGACTGGTGTCTATGCCCACCCAACCCACACCATCTGCCAAAGTCTTGCCTGTGTCTGGGCACAAAGTATGGGCGATGAGTTTGGGGACGGAAGGTCTGCGTTGGGTAACGGGTGTATGCATGCCCAAAGAACGCATGATGACTCTATTGTCTTTCAAGCTTTGTAGCCTGGGGTCAGTCTTATCCGAGAACATATCCTTACCATCAAAGGGTAAGTCCTGGATGGTGTATTGTAGCTCTGGCGGGAGGCTGGAAACCTGTAGCCATGAGATGAGTCTCATGGTGATACCGGAGGCCAGAGTTCTGGCTGCCGAGTCGGCCGCATCTAGCGAAGCCTGGAGGGAGGTTCTGGCCACCTTTCTCCCTTCCTCTAAGAAAGCAGCGAATTCCTGGCGGGAGTCCGGGGGGAGTAATTCTGTGAATCTACCCACCTCCGCCCAGGTATTGTAGTTATATTGGCTCAGTAGAGCCTGCTGATTTGCCACCCGGAGCTGTAGGGCGCCTGCCGAATACACCTTGCGGCCGAGTAGGTCCATTTGCATAGCCTCCGTTGACTTTGGGGCTGGCGCCTGTTGGCCATGGCACTCCCTCTCATTGACTGACTGGAAAACTAGCGAGCAGGGAGGAGGGTGGACATATAGATACTCATACCCCCTAGAGGGTACCATGTATTTACGCTTGACCCCATTTGCCGTAGGGGGGATGGAGGCTGGGGACTGCCATAAGGTGTTGGCATTGGCCTGGATGGTCCTGATGAAGAGCAAAGCCACTCTAATGGGGGTATCCGCCGACAGGATGCTCACTTCAGGGTCCTCCACCTCTGGGACCTCCTCCACCTGGAGGTTCATGTTGAGCGCTATCCTCCTGAGGATGTCCTGATGGGCTCTTAGGTCTATTGCAGGCAGCCCCGAGGAGGAAGTTCCTGCCACTGCCTCATCTGGAGAGGAAGAAGAGGAAATGCCAGGGACGAGCGGGTCCTGTATGGCCTCTTGCTCTTGTGCTAGTTCCTGCTCCAGTGGTACCGGGGAGACTGATGGGTGGACTAATGCTTCTTCCATCCCAGGTGGAGGAGGACGGCTAACTGTGGCCTCTGGTGCTCGGTGCTCTGATGGAGCACAGCGGGCCGGAACTAACGGAGCACCTTGGGCCTGGTGGTACGCCCAAGGTGTCCAAAAGGACCACTGGTGAGGGCCTGGGTCCTGAGACTGGGCTTCCTGGAAAATGCCGGCGGGCACATCCGAATCGCGGTCTTGGGCATAGTAGCTGTCCGCATGGGATGACACCGAAGTGTGTCTGGATGGCCATGGAGGAGCGAAGCCATAGGCAGATGTTCCAGCGGACCTCGCTCCACTACGTATCGGAGACCGGTGCCGGGAAGCATATCGGTACCGGGAGCGAGATCGGG
Organism: Gopherus flavomarginatus; assembly: GCF_025201925.1. Lineage (NCBI taxonomy): Eukaryota > Metazoa > Chordata > Testudines > Testudinidae > Gopherus > Gopherus flavomarginatus. The sequence continues at coordinate 147,069,151 of NC_066621.1, forward strand.
ACCTGTGACCAGATCGGTTCCAGGAGGTCAACCGAGATCTCGAAGTTCGGTGTCGTGAATGGCTTCGGGAGGCACAGTGCCTGGAGCGGTGCCAAGAGCTGGAGCGGTGCCGTGAGCAGTGAGCCGGTGAACAGGATACCAACCGGTGCCGCGAGTCTGACCGGTACCGTGGAGAGGAGCGGTGCCGGGACTGCGAGCGGCGTCGGGAGCGGGAGCGCTGTCTGGACCTGGTGCGTCTGCGGGACCGCGATCGTGAGCGATGCCAGTCTGCTGTGCCGACAGATGGTGGTCTTATCAAGGTCGGTTTGCCTATGGATTGTATTACCCGCACCGGAGCTGCTGGGGGTAGAGGCAGTGCCGAGTCTGTCAAGGCGATCAGGTCCCTCGCCGCTAAGAATGTCTCTGGCGTGGATGGTATGGTCAGCTCTACTGCGCCACGCGCCGGGGAGCTAACAGGCGCCGGACTCGACAGCCCTTGTGGGACCGGAATTGACGGTGCCGACCTAGTCGGCGCCGCGGTGATCCAACTTAGGCGCACTCTCTGGCTTCGGTGCAGGCGCCGTTGTAGCAGCAGGAGTCTTGGCCTTTCTCAACCTCAGGGAGAGGGAGCGGAGTGGAGCCGACTTCGGTGCCGGCGACGTCCAGTGCCGAGAGGTTTTGGCCGTACCGGTGCAGTCCCGTGACAAGGAGGCACTTCTGCTCACCGACTGACCAATGCTCGGTGCCGAGGGTGGAGGGGTGAGAGCCGCCTCCATGAGGAGCTGTTTAAGTCCGATGTCCCGCTCCTTTTTTGTTCGTGGCTTGAAAGCCTTGCAAATGGGGCACTTAGCTGTCAGGTGTGATTCCCCGAGGCACTTCAAACAGGAGTCATGAGGATCGTCTGTTGGCATCGGCTTGTGGCAGGCCGGGCACGGTTTGAAACCCAGTGAGCCGGGCATGGGCCCTGGCACCGGGAAGGGGCTAATCCCCAAACCCCTCTTAACTATTACTAAATTAACTATGCTATAAAGAAGTAATGTAAGTATGACTCTCTCTCTCTCTCTCTAAAGGATTATAACTATATACACAATAATGAGAAACTATGAGTAGCTAGGGAAGTGGAGGTCAGTTAAGCCGCGCTCCACTGTTCCAACGACCGACACGGGTGGTAAGAAGGAACTGAGAGGTGGCTGGGTCGGCTGGGGTATATATCTGGTGCCATAGTGGCGCCACTCCAGGGGCGCCCAGCCGACCCGCCGAGTGTTGCTAGGGTAAAAAGTCTTCCGATGAACGTGCACGCGGTGCGCGCACACCTAACTGGAATGGATATGAGCAATCACTCAAAGAAGAACTGCTGAGCCAAAGGCTGCATCATCTCTTGACTGTTGAACCAGAGCATAATATGAAGCAAAGATGTGGACCAAGGACCAGGTAGCTGCGCAACATATCTCCTAGATAGGTACATGAGCCAGGAAGGCGGCAGATGAAGCCTGAGTCCGGGTAGAATGCGCGGTGATGTGGCTTGGGGAAATATGAGCCAAATCATAAGTGCAGATGCACGCCGACACCCAAGATGAGATCCTCTGAGAGGAAACAGGTAGGCCTTTCATTTGGTCTGCTACCGCGACAAAGAGTTGGGGCATTTTACGAAACGGTTTTGTCCGCTCAATATAAAACATGAGCACTCTACGGATGTCCAGGGAGTGCAATTGTTGTTCCCGTTGCGTTGAGTGTGGCTTCGGGAAGAAGACCGGGAGAAAGATGTCCTGGTTAACATGAAAGGCCGAAACCACCTTAGGGAGGAAAGCCGGGTGTGGTCGCAACTGCACCTTTTCTTTGTGGAACACAGTGTACGACGGATCCACCGTAAGAGCCCTAAGCTCGGAGACTCATCTGGCCAATGTAATGGCTACGAGGAAAGCTGTCTTCCAAGACAGGTATAGTAGCGAGCAGGTTGCTAACGGCTCGAATGGAGGAGACGTAAGTCTGGTTAAAACCAGGTTGAGGTCCCAGGTCGGGGCTGGGCGGCATACTTGAGGGTATAAGCGCTCCAAGCCCTTGAGGAACCTTGAAACCATAGGATGTGAGAACACGGAATGACCACCTTCGCCTGGGTGGAAGGTAGAGATGGCTGCCAAGTGTACCCTCAGTGATGATACTGTTAGGCTCTGCTGTTTGAGAGACCAGAGGCAGTCCAAAATAGAGGGGATAGAGACCTCAGTGGGAGTAAGATTAAGCGTTTCGCACCAGCAGGAGAAACGCTTCCACTTGGCCAGGTATGTTGACCGGGTGGAAGGCTTCCTGCTACCCAGGAGAACTTGTCGTACTGATTCAGAGGAACGCAACTCTGACTGGTTTAGCCACGCAGGTCCGGGTGGCGAAGCCTGCTGTGGTCCTGAGTTATGAGGTCTGGGTGGAGTGGCAGGGTAATTGGGTTGGCTATCGACAGGTCGAGCAACGTGGTGTACCAGTGCTGCGTGGACCACGCTGGAGCGATCACGATGATGCGCGCTCTGTCCCTGCAGAGTTTCAGCAGGACCTTGTGAACCAGTGGGAATGGTGGGAATTCATAAAGGAGCTGGCTCTTCCACGGCATCAGGAAAGTGTCCGAGATCGAACCCGGGGAGAGACCTTGGAAGGAGCAGAACATCTGGCATTTCCTGTTCTTGCAGGAAGCGAACAGGTCTATGTGGGGAAATCCTCTCTTCTGGAAAACAGGATGCATAACGTCTGGGTGGATCGACCACTCGTGAGACAGGAAAGACCTGCTGAGTGGATCCGCCAGGGTGTTCCGAACACCTGGGAGAAAAGGACGCTACCAGATCTATCGAGTGGGCTATGCAAAAGTCCCAGAATTGGATGGCCTCCTGACAAAGGGGGGAGGATCGTGTCCCTCCCTGTTTGTTTATATACTACATGGCTGTTGTGTTGTCTGTAAACACTGAGATACAACGACCTCGCAACTGTTGTTGGAACGCCTGGCACGCCAGGCGGACTGCTCTCAGTTCTTGGACGTTTGTGTGTAATGCCAGCTCCTGAGAAGACCAAAGGTCTTGAGTAAGAAGGTGACCGAGGTGAGCACCCCAGCCGAGAGATGACGCGTCCGTCGTCAGGGACATTGAGGGTTGGGGCGGATGGAACGGCATCCCTGCACACACCAGGGAGGGAGTTAGCCACCATTCTAGGGAGCCTAGGGTGCTTGGGGGAATGGTGACTTTCGTGTCTATTGGGACCCTGCCCAGGCGGTATACCGAGTTCAGCCAAACTTAGAGAGGACGGAGGCGAAGCCTGGCGTGTTTGGTTATCAACGTGCAGGCAGCCACGTGACCCTGGAGACCAAGACAAGTGCAAGCCGAGGCCATCGGGAAATTCTGTAGACCTCAGATGATTGTTGCCATCGCCTGAAACCGCAGCTGTGGTAAGCAGGCTCTGGCTAGACTGGAGTCCAGGATAGCTCCTATGAAGTCTAACCTCTGCGTGGGAACCAGAGTGGATTTCTCTATATTGATCATCAGGCCTAGACGCGTGAATAGGTCCTTGACGATGCCCACATGCTGAGTGACTTGTGTCTCGGAGGCCCCTCGGATGAGCCAATCGTCCAGATACGGAAAAACGTGTATCCGACGTCGGCAGAGGTAGGCGGTGACTACAGCCATACACTTCGTAAACACCCTTGGGGCTACAGAAAGGCCAAACGGCAGGACCATAAACAGGAAGTGCTGACGGTTGGCTACAAAGCGGAGGTATCTCCTGTGCGGAGGAAAGATGGCGATGTTAAAGTACACGTCTTTCATAACGAGGCTGGCATACCAGTCTCTAGGATCCAAGGACGGGATAATTGTCCCCAGGGATACCATACGGAACTTCAACTTTATCATAAATTAGTTAAGTCCTCGTAGGTCTAGGATAGATCTGAGACCTCCCTTCGACTTGGGGATTAGGAAATAATGGCAGTAAAACCCTTTGCCCTTTTCATCCATCGGTACCTCCTTTATAGCTCCTATGGCGAGGAGCGTCTGCACCTCTTGTAAGAGGAATTGCTCGTGAGAGGGGTCCCTGAAAAGGGACAGGGTTGGAGGGTGGGAGGGCGGGAGGGCGGGGTTGAAATAAATTGGAGGTGGTACCCATAGGCCACCATGCGTAGGACCCAGCGATCTGAAGTTAACTGGGACCACGCCGGGAGGAAGTAGGAGAAACAGTTTGTCTGCAACCACCTCGGCCACGCCGTCTGCTAAAGTCCTGTCTTTGTCTAGGCACAGAGTATGGGCGGTGAGGCTGGGGACGGAAAGGCCTGCGTTGGGTCACCGGCGTATGCATGCTGAGAGAGCGCATTATGACCCTGTTGTCCTTCAGGCTTTGCAGCCTGGGGTCAGTCTTTTCCGAGAAGAGGCCTTTACCATCAAATGGTAAGTCCTGAATGGTATACTGCAGCTCCAGTGGGAGGTTTGAAACCTGAAGCCATGAGATGCGCCTCATGGCAACACCAGAGGCCAGAGTCCTGACTGCTGAGTCTACTGCATCCAACGACGCCTGGAGAGAAGTTCTGGCCACCTTTTTCCCTTCCTCCAAGAGGGCAGCGAACTCTTGGCGGGAGTCTTGAGGGAGAAGGTCCGTAAACTTACCCACCACCACCCAGGTGTTATAATTATAGCGGCTAAGCAAGGCTTGTTGATTTGCCACCAGGAGCTGTAGGGCCCCTGCCGAGTACACCCTGCGGCTGAGTAGGTCCATTCGCCTAACCTCCTTCAATTTCGGGGCTGGTGCCTGCTGGCCATGGCATTCCCTCTCATTAACAGACTGGATGACTAGTGAGCAGGGAGGAGGATGGACATACAAGTATTCATACCCTTTAGAGGGCACCATATATTTACGCTTGACTCCCCTGGCCGCAGGAGGGATAGAGGCTGGACACTGCCATATAGTATCGGCATTCGCCTGGATGGTCCGAATAAACGGCAGGGCCACTCTAGTGGGGGTATCCGCCAATAGAATGTCCACTACTGGGTCCTCTACCTCCGGGACCTCCTCCACCTGGAGGTTCATATTGAGTGCTACCCTCCTTAGGAGGTCTTGATGGGCTCTCAGGTCGATTGGAGGAGGGCTCGAGGAGGATGTTCCTGCCACCGCCTCATCTGGAGAAGAGGAAGAGGAGATGCTGGCGACGAGCGGGTCCTGAGTGGCATGTTGCTCTTGGGCGATCTCCTGTTCCAGAGGAACCTGGGACTTCCTCCGCAGCAGTCGGAGGGGGACGGCTAACCGTCGCCTCTGGCGCTTGGTGCTCTGATGAGACAGAGCAGGACGGAACTACTGGTATGCCTTGGGCCTGGTGGTACGCCCAAGGTGTCCAGAAAGACCACTGATGGGGTCCTTGGTCCTAGGCGTGGGTCTCTTGGAAGACTCTGGTGGGCACATCAGAATCGCAGTCCTGAGCATAAGAGCTGTCCGCGTGGGACAACACCGATGCGTGTCTGGATGGCCATGGAGGTGCTGAAAAGCCCTGGGCAGAGTCTCTGTCTCTAGCGGGCCTTGCCCTACTCGACACTGGGGACCGGTACCGGGAGGCGTACCGGTACTGGGAATGAGATTGGGACCTGCGACTGGAGCGGTGCCGGGAGGTCGACCGAGATCTCAAGGCTCGACATCGGGAGCAGCTACGGGAGTCACGGTGCCTGGAGCGGTGCCGGGAGCTGGAATGGTGCCGAGAGTAGCAGGCCGGCGAACGGGATACCGACCGGTGCCATGAGTGCGACCGGTACCGAGGAGGAGAACAGTACCGGGACTGCGAGCGGCGTTGGGAGCGGGAGCGCCGACAGGACCTGGAGCGTCTGCAGGACCGTGATCATGAACGGTGCCGCTCTGCTGTGCCGACAGAGGATGGCCTTATCAAGGCAGGCTTGCTGATAGACTGTATTACCCGCACCGGTGGTGCCGGGGGTTGAGGCAGCATTGACTCTGTCATGGCAATCAGATCCCTCACCGTTGAGAATGTCTCCGGCGTGGAGGGAATAGTAAGCTCAACCATGGCGCGTGCCACGGAGCTGTCAGGCACCGGACTCGATGGCTCTTGTGGGACAGCAGTCGACGGTGTTGACGTCGTCGGTGCCGGGCACTCCAACTTAGATGAGCTCTGTGGCTGCGGTGCAGGTGGCATGGAAGCAGCAGGAGTCTTAGGCTCTCTTGACCTCGGGGAGAGGGAGCAGTGCCGAGTCCACTTCGGTGCCGGCGACGGCTGGTGCCGAGAGGCCTTGGCAGTACTGGCGCGGTCCGGTGCCGAGGTGGTGCTTCTGCCTGCGGATGGACCAGTGCTCGGTGCAGAAGGTGGAGGGGTAAGAGCTACCTCCATGAGGAGCTGCTTTAGCCGAAAGTCCCGCTCCTATTTTGTTCTCAGCTTAAAAGCCTTGCAAATGTGACACTTATCTGCCAGGTGAGATTCCCCAAGGCACTTAAGGCAGGAGTCACGTGGATCTCCTGTCAGCATCGGCTTATGACAGGCCGAGCACAGTTTGAAACCCGGTGAACCGGGCATGGGCCCTGGCACCGAGAGCGGGGAAGCGGCTAATCCCCAAACCCCTCTTAACTATACACTAACTATGAATAATAAAAATTAACTATAACTATATAACTTTGAACTATATACACAACAAAATAACTAGAGAACTACGAGTAGCTAGGGAGGTGGAGGTCAGTGAAACCGCACTCCACTGAACCAACGACTGACACTGGCGGTAAGAAGGAACTGAGGGGCGGTTGGATCAGCAGGGGTATATATCCGGCGCCATGGCGGCGCCACTCCAGGGGGTGCCCAGCCGACCCACCGAGTGTTGCTAGGTAAAAATCTTCTGACGAACGTGCATGCGGCGCGCGTGCACCTAACTGGAATGGATATGAGCAATCACTGGAAGAAGTAGTTACAGATGCAGGCATTACATAAGGACACATGACACATTATATAATGCCTGCATCTGTAACTTTCACTCCATGCATCTGAAGAAGTGAGGTTTTTTACTCACAAAAGCTTATGCCCAAATAAATCTGTTAGTCTTCAAGGTGCCACCGGACACCTTGTTGTTTTTGTGGATACAGACTAACGCAGCTATCCCCGATATTTTTTATCATTTGAGGGGAAACCTAGATAATTTATTTGCTCTGTCATTGTCAGATCCAGCTGGCTAGAAAGTAAGCAAAGGGAATAGACAAACGGGAATGAAGGGGGGAAAATACCCTAATTTGCAGGAAGGCAGTAAAAGTCAGGTTAGAAAGTTGGCAGGAGCAGTCCTACACCAATAGCAAAGGCATTGAGGTAGGGACTGCTAGTTTCCACCACGTAATTGAGAATAGGAATTTGTTGAGCCTACAACAGAAATACGTTAATGCTCTGAAGAGGCAGCATGCTTTTTTGCAAGAACTCAAAACTATTTCCCCTGCAGATTAGTAATTATTTGCTGCGCCACATTGTCCCAAGCCCACAGACATTCTAAACACATAACACAAAATACTCAGAGAGACAAGGGTTCTTTTAAGAGCAATTCCCCCCCTACCGTTTGGTTCAGAGTTTTATTTACTTTGACTGACAGAGATTAACACATGTTAACTTCAAGAGAAGAGTGAACTTTGAGAAGCAATTTGAAAGAAGAATCCTCATGCAGGTCAGTAATGCATTTCAGTGACCATGTTTGTATAATGCTACCATATAGCAGAGGGCAGTTGATCCAGATTGCTGGATGGAAACTTGAGAATATATAACTTTGGCATGCATGATCTATGAACAAAATGTATAATCATGTGAAAATAAAGCTGGATACATATAGAGCTGAACCACTTTCTCTTGGAAAGATGTAACACTGCAACATTATATGACGGTACTGCAAACACTGTCACACAGTTGACATATCACACTGATGCAGACTAGCTTCTATCTATATTTTACAGGAAGACTGAACTGCTATATTAAATGGACACTCACCTACTTCTGACAATGTTATGACAGACCTTTAAAAAAAGAAAGCCATTGTGTAGTTAAGAGTTCTGAAATCTAAGTATTTGGGAGAAGCAAGCCTATCGGAAAGACTATTAAGTCACCTATATTTAAGCCCCAGCTATAAAAATATGGTACTTGAAAGTCTTCAAGAACTGCATCGTCAATTGCATAGTTACTACACTGCTGCTGCAGCATACTTCCATGCAAAATCTACGGAAAAGCAGAACTCAGGGAGTCTGCTGAACAGGTCGGGTGATTTTTATATGTACAAGTTTATAATTGGAAATCCTCATTTTCTGTTTAATTACAAAAATTCATCAACAAAACATGACTACCACCCTCTCTGTCCCCGCCCTTAACAAAATGGCAAGGGTCCTGTAAAAAGACCTTCAACAGAATGCACACCTTGGTCCCCACGTCCAGGGTGATTCATACTCTATGTATCATTTTGTGTTTGTGCTTACTCTGGTTTGCCTTTCTGTTGCGGATAGCAGCAGTGTCTTTAAAATGTCATTTTGTATGGAGGAATGTAGGATACAAATAATTAGCGAGGCTGTTTAGTAAAGTTTTCTTGGAGGGTTTGTTTAAACTTTTGTTTTTGTTTCATTAATCATACAGATTTCTATTCATATAAATCCATACAAGAAACCTACAGCTTATCATGGGCTCTGTGATGTGTCCATACTGCTCTTGGCAGTGCTTTGGAGAGTTGCAAAGGTCACCGTAACCACCTTTACACCTCCAAGCTCCTAGGGTCATCCTGCTACTGATCCAGTCGTTGGTGTAAGGCAGAGCAGGCTCAATGCTGCATGTTGTGCTACAGGTGCACTGGATTGACCAAATGGTAATTAGCATGTCAAGCTTCTCGAATGTAGGCATGATCTTAGAAGATATTTCACTAATCCCAATTAAGTAAGTGAACTGTTTACTTGTATAGTGTTTAAGGCCCTAATCCTGCAAAGAATTACATACACACTGAGGGCTTGTCTACATCACAAAGTTGCAGCGCTGGTGAGGGGCTTACAGCGCTGCAACTTAGGAGGTGTACACATCTGCAGGGCATCACCAGCGCTGCAACTCCCTGTTTGCAGCGCTGGCCGTACTCCCATTTTGTCTCGGGTGTAGAGGATCCAGCGCTGGTGATCCAGCGCTGGTAATCAAGTGTAGACACTTACCAGCGCTTTTCTTGACCTCCGTGGAATAAGCAGGTATCCCAGCATACCTGAGGAAGCCTCTCTGGTAATCAAGCAGGTCTCCTTCCCCGCGGTTTGCTCCGGTGTTCTCCGAATCCCCCCCCAAGCGGGTCTCCTTCCCCGCGGTTTGCAGGGGGGTTCGGGGAACGCGAGAGCAAACCGCGGGGAAGCAGGTCTCCTTCCCCGGTTTGCTCTCGCGTTCCCCGAACCCCCGTGCAAGCAGGTCTCCTTCCCTGGTTTGCTCTCGCGTTCCCCGAACCCCCGTGCAAGCAGGTCTCCTTCCCCAGTTTGCTCTCGCGTTCCCCGAACCCCCGTGCAAGCAGGTCTCCTTCCCCAGTTTGCTCTCGCGTTCCCCGAACCCCCGAGCAAGCAGGTCTCCTTCTCCGCGGTTTGCTCTCGCGTTCCCCGAACCCCCCTGCAAACCGTGGGGAAGGAGACCTGCTTGCTCGGGGGTTCGGGGAACGCGAGAGCAAACCGCGGGGAAGCAGGTCTCCTTCCCCGGTTTGCTCTCGCGTTCCCCAAACCCCCGTGCAAGCAGGTCTCCTTCCCCGGTTTGCTCTCGCGTTCCCCGAACCCCCGAGCAAGCAGGTCTCCTTCCCCGCGGTTTGCAGGGGGGTTCGGGGAACGCGAGAGCAAACCGCGGGGAAGGAGGCCTGCTTGCTCGGGGGTTCGGGGAACACTGGAGCAAAACGGGGAAGGAGACCTGCTTCCCCGCGGTTTGCTCTCGCGTTCCCCGAACCCCCCTTGAAGCCGCCCAACAGCGCTGCAGTGTGGCCACATCTAACACCACTTGCAGCGCTGGTTGCTGTAAGTGTGGCCACTCTGCAGCGCTGGCCCTATACAGCTGTACTAATACAGCTGTAACAACCAGTGCTGCAAAATTGTAGATGTAGACATACCCTGAATTTACACACTGAGTAACCATACTGAAGCTAATTTTTACAAAGCTAGGCACATCTGTAAGCCTTTGCAGGACTGGTCCTTAAATGGCGTAACTATTTCATATGTGCAACACCGGCCTTATTTTAAATAGCCCAAATATTTTATTCCTCCGTATGCATTCTATAGTACGCTTTATGTATGTTCAAACAGAATGAATTATTTAACACACAAATCAAATGAAAAAATCCTTGGGAGCAGGCAGAATCAGTACATGCACTATGCAATACATGATAAACCAGAACATTCTTCACTATTATCTTGACCTTTAAAGAACTGTTAAGAACATACTTACCATAAAAAGTAAGATACCCAAACAAGGCAGACACAAAATAGAGTAGGAAACTCAGACCAATTCCTGTGTTGGTTACATTCTGCATTCTGCTTTTCGATGGACTAAAATGCAAAATACACCCCCCCCATAATTATTATGGGTTGAGGTGTTGAACACATAACAGTTTATCTTTAGAATGATCTTGCAATTTACATTTTACAGGGACGAACCCCTGTGGTTTATCATTACCCAATACTCTGCTGGTCCCTGTATTTGCAGATTTCAAATCACTTTACACATGAAGACAAGTATCATTATCCCCATTTTACAGACATGGAAACTGAGGCACACAGAGGTGAACTCCCCCACCCCATAGTTCTGACTTGCCCAAGATGACACATCAAGTCAATGTCAGAGCCAGGAATAAAACATAGTTCAGTATCCTATCAACTGAGCCACACAGGGTGATTTGGTCAAATGCAGGCTCTCTGGCTGCTATAAAAATCAGCTAGTAAATGTCTGTGGATTTTGTTTTTTGCCAGTAGACAATCAAAACATATTTGCTAGTTTCTCTGCTACAAATATAGTCAGAGGCTATGTCTACACTACAAGCTAGGCATGTGATTCCCCTGCTTGTGGACACCTATTCTCAATAGCTTGATGGAGAGCTAGCGCGAGTATAAATAGTAGTTTAGCCATGGAAGCATGGACAGCAGAGGCAGGGGTGAGCTGTGCTGAGTACAAACCTGCCTGAAAACAGTGGGTACATATTTGGCATGGCATAGCTCAGCTGTGCCTCTGCTGATGGTTCCCATGTCATCATGGCTACATTATAATTCATACTCGCTAGCTCTTTGTAAGCAAACATGATTATGTGCTCATAAGCAGGGGAATCACACCCCCGGCTTGTAGTGTAGACATAGCCTAAGAAGCAAATCCCAGTGCTGCCTCAGATGAAAATTTTGACTACCTAATATATAAAGGATAAATCCTTGTCATTGTTCAACAGCACTAAGTTAAATACGGAACAGATTTACTGACAACGTTGATTGAATATGAAAAACTCTATCGTTATATTTTAACATTATTTGCTTTCTATATATTACCTTTGGAGCTCACAGTAAATGGGCAATACTGATGTATGGCAGAGAAATGAGAAGGCCATGGTTGGGATGGCATAAGCACTCTAAAAGGAGCAGGGGAGAAAACAAAGAAAACATAATTTCTCACTATAAACAGCTGTAAATTAATTTGAGTGTACCTAAGATTCTACTTCACGGCCATAATCCAATGCCTGAAATCAATGGGAGTGTTTTTGGATTAATGCTTCTGGATAATCTCCATGCTACCAAATAGGGGTTTCCCAATTTTTTCATGCAACTGTGCCATTTCAGCTAAGAACTCCAGTATATCAGCCAATGGTCATATTTAAGGTTAATCTTCCATTGACAGTGGAGGGTATGGCCTGCAAGACTCTTTTTGGATATTAAAGGCCCCAGAGTGCCAAATCCTACTCACCCTACTCATGTAGGTACTTCCACTTTAGTTCCTGAGCCTACTCCCATAAGTAAAATGAGTAGGATTTGGCTATAGGGCCAGTAAAAATACTACAACTGGTCATTTATTTAGCATGAAACTTACTAAATTACAAGTACAGCTGTCTATAACATGCAACATTAGTGTGTTAAATTGACTCCTTTAACTTGCCTTGAACTTTTAGTTAAAAAAAATCAGTATTCATGTCTCTTAAAAATTGGTTCCAGCATTCAGAAACCTGAAAGACCTAAAAAAAATCTTTTGCAAATGAAGTCTGAAGGCTGTCTATACTCAAGGTTTTATCAGTAAAACTGCCAGGGGGGTGATTTTTCTTCTGCACAACTAACAGCTAGAAACTTTTTTTAAATGAAAGCTGAGTCACTGGAGAACAACTGAGAGGCATATTTGGGTACTCCCAACCTACAGCTATTCCTTTAGAAAACATTGGTTTATGCCCTAAGCCAGGAGAGTTCATATCTATCAAAAAACCAAAACCTCTGCACACCCCACCTGTTAATAAGACACATAGCACATTACCTCCTTGGAAAAATGGAAGAGCTTTGCTTTACAATCCTCAGTAGAATTTGAAATCTGTGCAAGATACATACACAAAATAAGGGAAATGACTGACTACAAACCACAGACATTAGATCACATTGTTTCAAGCTAATAAAATCATGCTAATTAAAGAGTATCAATATTATATGAATGAAAAGGAATTAAGGATTTATCAACTATTTTTTAAATTATAAAATATTACTAACCTGAGGGTTTGATGTAGAGAAAGAATTATTTATATTACTAAAAACACAGAAAAGCTTCAAAATAGCATATATGTTACCTGGAAGATCTCTATAGGGCTGTTTAATGTCAGTGGACAAGGGATGGACCATTTTTTTATTACAACCTGTAAAGACAGAGTGTATTTAATATTTTCAAGACTGTCTAAAAGCTGGGGTATTGTATAAATAACTATAATATGAGGATATTGATAAACACAGTAATACAGGGCACTGTGTCAATCGCATACAACCTGGAGAGCTGGGCAAGGAAGATAGTCAGGATTTGATAGAAAATCCTGTCAACATCATTCCCAGCCAGTTAATTAGATATTAAAGGCTGCCTTAAAGGAGGCATGGCTGGAGTCTAGGTCTAATGTTGCAATGGCAGAAACATGGTTGCAATTAGAAGGCAAAAGTGGGAAAAGAAAACCCCTCAAACCAAAACCCTAATATTTCCCAGAAAGCTATACGGAGTTTTACCTACACTGAGGGTTTTGACAGTTCGATGTCATGAGAATGAAAATTAGAAGGAAATTAAGGAAAAAATATGACTTTCCTCTCATGAGTTCATTTATAATTATAGTTGCACTCTTCCTGTCACTGTATTTATGGCTCTGTCCACATTTCTCATTCCAGTCATCTACATTTAGAGGCTAGAAATTCTTTGTATCACTTGCTTGAGGCTTTAAAATTGAAATAATAAGGGGTCAGATTCATAACAGGGATAAAATAGAGATCTGTCCTTTTATCTCTGAAAATCTATCAACTATCTGTACAAACTTGTTAGAGAGACAAGATTGATGAAATAATATCTTTTATTGGACCAACTTCTGTTGCTGAGAGAGAGCAGCTTTCAAGCTCACACAAACTCTTCTTGAGGTACACATACAAACCTGTGGCATTCTCAAGAAAGCAATGACTAGAAGCTTCCCACTCTCATGGAGCAGCAAAAGTGTGGCCAGAGGGAATGGTGGGTACATGGTATGCTATTCATGCAACCTTGCAACACAGGCTCAAGAAAACTCTGCAGCAATAACTACAGGTCTTAAATTATGCAGCTTAGAAACTTTTAAAATACTTTTCGTCAGCTGAACTGAAAGCACTTTGCAAATGCATGTAAGTTTCATTATTTCCACTGCAAATGAGGGCACTGAAGTATAGAGAGGTGATAAGACTTGCTTGAGGTCACACAGCAGAACATAGATCTAGGTATAGAACCCAGTTTAATGCCCTATACACTAGACCAATGGTCCCACAACTTTTCCTGTTGTGCCCCCACCCTACCAGTAATGGAATCTCTCCAGACCCCCTCCCCATGACAGCACAGTTGTTCTCAGCAGAGGAGTTGAGACTGAAGGAGGGGATGGGGCGGAGGTGGGGCTGAAAGCAGGGATGGTGGCAGAACTGGGTGCCGCTCCCTCCTTGTCCTTCTCCCCACTGTGGGTTCTGGCCTGGGCCCCGCCATGCGCTCCCCTGAACGTTCCTCCATGGCCCCCTAGGGGGGAGTGCCGCACAGTTTGGGACCCACTGCACTAGACCATGGTGCTTAAATAAGACATGAGCGATATATGGTGCCTATCCCTGCAGCAGGGAATATTAAATTTTTGCTCACAAGCAAAAGCTGAAGGAGACAGTATGTACATGAAGCCGATTGTACAGAATTATTGTATATGTAAAATAAGGGTATTACTTCCAATGACTGGTGCAGATTTCTTCTGCAACAAATTGAAGTACATCTATCATGACAGAAATTAATACTGTGCAAACTACAACATGTATTTCAATAGTACATATCACCTGCTTCAAAGTAGTTAACTATGAAAACTAAATTGCATTTTATACAGCTTCCAGATTTTCAGAGTAGTAGTTAAAAAAAAAAAAACTTAAATTTTTGCCCAACAGTATTATTTTTCTTTAAACATACATCATGGCATATGGCCTCACTTACATTTCTTTGAAGTTCCTAATTTGTCCTGTAAAAACTAAGGCAGAAACATGCAATTTTTACAGCTTCATAAGAAATGTAGTTAACAAGGCCGCATCCATGAAATACAGAGACTTTTCTAGCTCCACACACAAGTTCTGGGCCTGGAACCAAAATGCTTTCTACCTCTGCAGTATCCATGTGAGAATCTTTCTTATAGTTTACGTTCATCTCTTATGGTTTTGTGCATACATTTCTTTTTACACCAAAAAATTTTTTTCAGATCTTTTCATTCATCAAAATGACTTATTTCTGAAAACTGCACACATTTCCTTTTAAATGTAAAAGGACTACAAAGTGCATTTGAAAACTCACTGCACCTACCTCAGCCCAAGATCTAACCAATAATTCTTGAGAGTGGTAGCTTTTTTAAAATGTATTTCAGAGGGGAGGTCAAACACTGAGCTAATAATGTAAACTCATTTTCAGCCTTGTTAACTAGGAGACGTTATTGTTGCTCCATAATACCAAGTTGCAGAAGATTACCTCCCAACCTCCCTGTAAGAGCATTTCAGTTCTTGACAGATCCCCTAAGGAGCTGTTTTGGACAGCTTTGAAGTTTGGTTTTATCACACGGTTCAGTTCCTAATGGGCTGCCTTGCTCTCCCTGATGGCATGTTCTTTGGACTCATTTTCCACAATGTTTATCCTTTTATACAATAAGTCTGCCGTGCAAGTCAATGCAAGCCAGAGTAAAGCAGGGGGCATTTTGCCATGCTTCTAAATAGGACTCTTGTTTACATACCTTCTTGATCCTATATTTGTGCATTAGCAACTGTATATTCTCTCCAGTAAAAAGCAATGTAATTCTAAGGCACAATTCTCTTCCTAGGGCTGTATAACCGATCTCAGCTCCAGTATTTGGTTCTGTTTCCTATACAGAGCCCACAATAGGGGAATATCAGGGTCAAAAATCTCCCAAATGGCTCAGAGGAAAGAAGTTTTCCTTTCAGTTGCAAAGAAGGTGTTTGATGTATTCATGTAAATTGCTTAAGTTCTAGTTCTCTTGGATTCTTTTTGAGCAGTTTCACTTTGAACTGTCTCACTCCATTTCACATGTAAATTTAATTTACTTGTAATATGACATTTTCTTCCTGTGCTAGTTACAGTAATAGTTAGAAGCTAAGAAAACAGATTTCCATTCCACAAGTAGGAAAATGAAGTGTACGTGCCAGTTTTCACTGCCATGTCAGCAAAACAAAAATATTGTTACATTTACCAGACCAAAATATAATTATTTTAAATCTTTTCACATGCTTTAAAGTTCATACATATTTTCATACCTCTTCAGCAAAACAAACTTATCCTGTCCAAAAAAGTGTATGCCAGGACACAGAGAAAAAACTCTTAATTTTACAGAGAACTTTAAAAAAAGGAAAAAAAAAGGAAAGAATCATAAAAGCATTTAAACAATAAGAAAATGTTAGCTAGATAAGCTGTGCACTGATTTTTAACTTACCACAAGAGCAAAGTACACCATAAAGAAAAATGATAAACTACTTGTATAGCCAAGAAAGCCTGTAAAATAACAGTAAAAATAAAAGGCAATTTATAAGAAAATTGATCCTAATGTACAGCTAAAGCTTTACATTTTAGGCATGTTTTCTATTACAGGGTTTGGTATCTGGGGCTTAAGACTCAGAATAACAACATTCCAACTGCCTGTCACAGATCATTTATGTAGTTTTGTAGGGCAGAATTAGAACTGGCTTACCACTAATGGCATGCTGTAAGTAAATGCAGCTCTTTAATGTTCTGCTGTAAAGATTTTATTTTAGTATGGCAGACAAAATACTATTGCAACCCAAGTAATAGGTTAACTAGGCAGGCCTGGAAGGCAGAACGTGCTACAATAACTTGAATAGTCCCTACCATCACCAACCCCCAGCCAGCTAAAATAAATAAATAACCCATTAAGGTTTTTAAGTCCTCAGTTGTAATTGCTACTAAAATAGAATAATACTATCTTCTTTCCTTAAATTACTTACCAATTTTTGGAAGAAGTGCAAGAGGAAAAACAATGCAGACTGAAGTAATCAGTAACAGCACTCTGCCATCAAGATACCATGACCTATTGGAAAAGTTAATTATAAATTGCACAAAGTTCAAAGGCCCTAAAATATACATATACTATTTTACTAAACACTTACCTTGGACAAATAATCCTTAGGAGAAAAATATGCTTTTTTAATTCAGCATCGCTAGATCATCATGCTCACTATAAGGATTTGTATTTTTAAGTTCATATATATATGGTTGTATTGAAATGGAGTTCTCCAATGGTCAGAATACAGGAATGACCAACACTCTAGACAGTTTTCTGGTAGGCAAATACTTGCATTGAGATTGGTGGAAGAGGCCTGATTTACATAGCTGTAATTACTTCTTAATAACTATGCAGGATGCAAAACCCTGAGCTCAGACAAAAGTAGTTGATCACAGCACTGGGATTTCCAGGACCATGGTTAAATCTCAACACCTGTACAGTATGCCAGCTGCAATCTGATTGACTGGTGCTCTCAGAACCACACATCCATATGACCAAAACAAAAGTGACCATCTCAGCTTCCCACTCTTTTCCCTATCCTGTTTCTCCCACATGACCTTGGCTCATCTCCACCTCCAAGGTGCCAAACACGGACAGCTAAGCTATACACAAGCATACTTAATTCATTAAATTATAATGATTTTTTGAAGACCCTATTTCTCCATTCTGCCCAAGTTTCAGTGAAAAACATGCTGCTAGGTGCAGGCAGCAGAGAGAAAACATCTATATCCATCATATTCAGTCTTCAAATAATGTTTATGAGAAATGTATGTTTTCTGAGGAGAAGAGAGACCGAGTAAGGAAAGAAGGGAGAATGAAATATTTATTTTTTTAAAATATTTATTGTGGGAGAAGTGGCCAATCATTTCCTAGGGGCACAGATACAAGAAAAGTAAAGGAGAAAAAGGGGGTGAAAGAAAATCTTCTTTGTCATTTACATATATTGCATCAAAGAGGTACACAATGCTTTACAGAAGTCAAAATTCATCCAAAAAGTTAGAGTCCCTTCTCCAAAGAACCTGAAGTATAAAGGTACAAATTGTTATTAAAAACAGTAACACAGGGTGCTCCGGGATAACCTGGTAATAACCACCATATCCTTGACTGATAAATACTTTGCACATCAGCCTTCAGGTTTATTACCTATAAACACCTTGGCCTTTGGCCTTAGAGTTTGTGTAGTCCAGGATATGGTTAGCATTTCATACACAGGCAGCGCCCTCAAGACATCATTTAAGAAAAGAAGCAGATGACCTGAGTTTTATAGAAAATGTACTATCTATGAAAAATATAGACTGTCAACTACTGGACAACTACCAGTCCTGTTTTAAAAAAAAGTATTATGTATAGTGAGATAAAAAGCCCAGACTCCACAAGCTGACAGCATTATTGCCAACTGGAGGTCATACTTCCAAGTCAAGTGACCATTCTGCTATGTATTGAAAACTTTTGTAGAAACATTACATTACAGGTTTTTAAAAAAAAAAAATGTATTGTTGCCTTGATGTGCTACAGCTTCAGTTACCTTCTAATGAAACTTTGCTGTTTGCAGCCATTAGGAGCACTGTCAGTTAATACCACCAGCCTAGGCAACAGCAGAGCTCCAGCAGTAATAGCAGCAGCCATCTTGGATAAATATATTGCCAGTTTCCTCACTGTTTACAATTTGTCCCTCATGTTTGCTTTAAAATGTTGTATTTACTCAGTACTTTATTGAGGTCATTCCCTGAAAGTGTGCCCCCAATATATTTACATGTCATTTTAATTCACAGTTTGTCATAATTTGTTTCCCACAAGGTGGCTGATGAGCTTTAAAATTAATAGAGGAGGTAAGTATAAGGACTATAAATGCTCCACTAAGTGAGGGGTAAGCTGAAGTACCTCCGCTGCAGTATACAGCAGCATCTCTGTTTTAAGCCACATGACTGTCTAGACCAACAGCTAAACAATCAATAGATTACAGTACCAGTAACCATTGATGAGTTAGGAGGGCAAAAGTTTTTTGGTTAGCATGTACTAATCAATACTATTATGTTTGGAAAATGCATTCTTCAAAAAAAAAATCATATAAAATACAACTACAACATATGAAATACAAATCACAAAAAAGTATTACAAAAAGATTCTTGAAGTGTTTTAGTGTGACATATGGAAGTTATGTTTTATTAAAAATATAAGAATGAAACAGTGATCAAACAGCCCCCCAAGTTTTTCCATAAAGTATAAAATATTTTCTCTCAAAATGAAAGTTTTTAGATTTCCTATAAAACTGGTTTGAACTGTAACTTCACTCCTCTATGATAAAAATGTTCCAAGTATGAAATATGGAGTATAAGTTTTTAGTTGTACTGCAAATGTTTTGGCAAGCAGATGTTCTTTTTTTCCAGATTTTAACTAAAAACAGAAATTTATAAATTGATTTAATTCCATTCCCAAATAGAACAGGACAAGACCATCATATGTTCTAAATTAGGCTCTTACTCTCAGTCCATATCAGTTATACAACACAGAGGCAAGACAACTTAATTGCATCAATCATATCCTCCTGACAGGGTCATTAAATGTTAACAGAGAGCTCACAAATTACAACATTTTGACGCAGTCTGTGTTTTAAACTACATTCATGTCATCGTCAAAAAATATATGGAGTTCTTGTTATTCAGACTGATTGAAACATTTCCATTTCCAATTAACAATTGTGTGTACTGTACTTTTTTTTTAAATATACAAAATAGGCATTAAGGCACACTGCAAACTATTGTCCTAAGCCTGGAAACACTTATATATTTTTTTAATTTTATCTACAGAAAAATTTACATGCATATACATACTCTAAATACATTGCATACATGCATATTTAGATCCTATACATGCATATAAAACTCATTTTTCACAGACAGTGATGTTTCAAGTGTGTGAATTTGCTAAACTAACTGAAGTTTAAGATAAACCATGCACCAAAATGAAAGCATATCAGATGCCATATTGACCTAACAGAAACAAAACTGTCATGTAACCACATCTGGAAACAAATTTCCTACTATAATTAGTTAAATCAACCACTCAATATTTATGTCCCTTGCATATTTAAGGCTACCTTTAGGTTTGATATTTGATTACGCATTTTGGGTGCTTAATTATTTCCTACAATTTTACAAATTAACTACCAAAGAGGTATACATTAAGATTGCAACAAATGGACAAAATGAAATAAAAATATTGAAGGTTCTGATCCATCATGACAATTCAGGCTGCTATGTGAAGCTTTAGAGAAAAAGTTAAACTATATAAGTTATAGATGAAGTGAACAGGCTTTGGACATGCAGAAAAAACAAGGAAAAATGTCATAGTTCACTGTGTGCACTTTGATTATGGCTTAATCAGTAATTTCAGAATATGTTTTATATATGGAACAGATTATGGGAGTTCAATCATGCCCACAGTGGAAAGATTTCCATTGACTTCAAATGGAAATGGATCAGATCAAAGGAACCCTCAGTATGTTTCAGGTAAGATACATATTCTGGTAGTGTTCTCGTTTTGAACATATGAATTTATTTACACGACAACCAGCAAAGTTTGGCGGAGTCTGTATCAGGCAGAAATTTTGGTACATTAAGAAATACAACTCTTTCTTCTAGACTGAAAGGTCTTCAGACAGGGACTGTGTCACGATATACGCTTGTACAGTGCCTAGCAAAATGGGACCACATTCCTGATTGGGCCTCTAGATTCTACTGCCATATGAATGCCAATAATTATGAAAAGATGATTAAAAGTTACTACAATCCTTATTACAAATTTTTCTTGGAAAGAGTCAACTCTGAATGAACACACCCATTATTTAAAAGTAAAGTAAAATCAGTAGTAAATGTCTGGCTATATTGGACTGCAAAAATAAAGATTTTTTTCCATAACACTTACCCAATCAATTCAATATGCTTAATGTCACAGTGCTCAGAGAGGGATTAAAGTATCAGGTTGAAGGTGGAAGATGACATTAGTTACAATGTTAAAGACAACAATTACATCTTTTTTCCAAGCTTATGGCAATATTTTCCAAATTAAAAGCAAATACAAAACATTACCATTTTATATAGAGCTTTAATAGATTAATGACCCCTATTATTTAAAAAAAAATTTCAGACTATCACAGAATGCTCTTTCCCTAAGTGACAACAGTTTTTAATTATAACCATAAAAAGTAACAAATTGAAAAAATTAAATTAAGCAAAAATAACATTTTTTAAAGTAAGCACTACAGCATTTATGTACTGTGTTTGTATCACTCGCATACACAGTGTCTCTCTGTTAGAGTTTGTATACTGAGCTTCAGCCCAGAGAAAAATATTATAACAGTGAAAAAATCTCCGAAAAATAAGAGTTTGCAAAACAGCCATAACACAACCTAAAACATATTGTCATGAATAGTGACAGCACTGTAACAACCAAAATAAGATATTCTAAAGCTGAAGCTGGAACATTTTTCTTAGCTAGGAGAGCCAGTTTTCTTGTGATGGATCTGATTCAGATCTAAAGTACATTGCCTGCTATATATAACTATATAGCTGTACTTCCAAAGCATAATTTCTTTAATGGAAGCCAAGCTGGGGAATTATAAACCATGTCCGAAAACTTGGCATGTTTCTCAAGACAAGTCCAATTATTGAAGCAAGACAACAAATATTTAAATTTGAATGCCTGCTGGGTTCTGTACTGCGGTTTAACAATATGCAGAGTGATAACATGACAGCAGTTTAAATGTTTTGTTTTTTCTGCCTTCTCCTTTCAAGCTTAGTTCTCAAAAGATTCTTGCTTCCTGATGTAGAAAGAGATTTTTTTTTGGATGGAGTTTTGACTTCAAAGGCTGCAAAATCAAGCTCAGAAATTACAGGGCTAATTTCCTACTTGGGAATAACTTCACTAAAATCTATGGAGTTAAAGCAATGTGAAATTTATGAAGGAACAGAATCAGGCTCTATTTTTGTATGTGATGAAGAACTCAAACATGCCAACAGCATTCTGTGTTCCAGGAACTCCCGTAAATCACTAATTTTTTAGCGTGTGAAATCAAAGGGAAATGTTGGTATCTATACTTTGCAACAGAGCTGAACTCCTTCTACAGGACTTACTTTCTTCCATTATATAGTGTTTGAAACATTTTTCTCTTACCCGCTGTCATGTCCACTTATGAATCCTGCAATTGCACCAGGCAGTTCAGATTTAACAATTAAAAGGTAAGATGACATAGCTGTGAATAGAAGTGGAACAGATTTAGTACTGGAATACTAGCATCTCTAGTAATTACAATTAGCATGGCTTGCCCAGAATGGTTGGAACGTAACATCCCAGCTAGTTATTAGACTCAGTGGCACCACAGACAAAATTAATGCTTTTTTTCATATACTTCCGTTAGAAATATCTACAAATCCACATGCACTACACCCATTAACTAAAGCAGCAAAGAGATTACTACCACATGAGAATCCTGAAATAAGGAACATTTTATAGGACACTAAAGATAGATAGTATGAAAAAAAATAGAGAAAATCCCATACAAGTTGGAAAAAAAAAGGATTTTCTTGCTGAACTTTCTTCCTTAAACTTGATCTACAACCGATAGCCTGGCTGCAGCATGGTCTCTTCCCACTTCTTTTATAAATAAAAAAATATCTGTGGGGTACTAAATTATGAGAACAAATCATGACAATTATTTATATTTAGAAAATATTTAAAATGATGCACTTTCTTTTTTTTTTTGAAGTCAGTCAGTACACTAATATCTAATATACATTGTAACAATTTCGGCAACTACAGGATTGAAATATTTTTACAATACAAAATTACTAATATTTCTGGTAAGGAATTATAACAAATATGCAGTAGTCAACTAGGACTTCAAAGGTTGTCCCTGCCCTGCATACCGTGGCCACTAGGAATGTCATGGGAATAACAGAGACAGAATTCTGTTCCTCTGCTTAAAAAGCACAGAACAGTTTAGAGTCAAAGAAGAATCTCTATTAATAATCAACAGCATAGGAACTATGACACACAATTAAGCACTTATGATTCTGTTTAGATGAGGGCAATGATATAGACAAATATATACAGTTAAACATTACGCTCTGTAAAAAGCCTTGCGGGTAAACAACAACTCTTACAACTTTCTTTGCTATTACTCATTAATATATTACTTCATCTACAACCCATTAGCCTCTAGAAGAGGCTACTTCTCATGTTACTGTGCCTTCACTGTCTGTAGAGGTTTACATATAGTTCCAAGACCAACCGAAAATTACTCAGTGATTAGTTCTGTTTTACAGTAGCTTATAAGACACACCTAAAACTACCATGAAGGTACCCCTCTACCCTTCAGAACTGAATGATTTTAGGAATTTGCTGAAAAAGCTTTAAATATTTTTAAAATCTGAAAAACATTTTCTGGATTTAATAAGATTAAAGTTTTACTCCAATATACTCAATTATTTTGGGGTTTTTAATCAACTTAAGTTGAAACCAAATATAGCACATTTCTGAAAGCTGATTTTAAGATTAGACGCAATAAAAAATAAAATAGATTGTTCCAATCTTTAAAAGTTAGTAATCATAGAAGATGCTGCACTGAAACAGTTAATGGTAAATTCTGAAGAGAAGGAATGTGGTCTCTATAAAGAAAGTGAAATGTATTAATACAAAGTGACATATACCTACACCAAGGTTAAATTAAAAACAGTTGCTAGGTCACTAAATAAGGAAATATTCACTTCTTTGTATTAAAAAGCTCAGATTTTTCCAATCTAGAACTGTTTTTCCCTGTTGAAACACAGCTGTTGATAAGGCCTGGTGAGAAATTTTATTTGGTGTCACCAATTTGATTCTTTTACTATGGAAATTAGATGGTATGTGCTATATAAGAATATGTATAATTGAATATAATTTTTAAAATATCAGTATTACCATAGGAAGAAGACAAAGAACTGAATTTTCTGATGCTGACCTACAGTTACATTCATACAAAAAGATAGATTTAAAAAAACCCCGAAGTCAAGAAACAGTAATTTATAATTCATCATTAACCGTCCATCAGTCTCTCTCTCTTACTTGTATTATACAATTCATTCTATGTACACAGGTCTGAAGTTTAACACACTTATCTCCTTCAGAAAGATTTTTTAAAATTATAATTTCTATTGCAACTTCAGCTGTAGAAAGTTTTCCTGCTAATACATGATGTCACACTTCCCATGCATTTCTATTAGCCTCTGGCTAACCATTTAATTGCTTATCCTTTGTTGTGTGCTTACTGTTTGTTTTTCAAATTGGAGTCCTATTTCATTGAATTCCACTCCCAAGAAGGGAGCTAATTGTGCCACAAGAAACTTGCACATGCTAAACATTTGTATGTATCTTTCTTACTTTCTGTATGTATACAGAATCTAATATACTAATAAATAATCTAAACAAGCTACTTCAGTTTTCTTGTCCAATTTATGTTCTCTTTGCCTTTTTTCTTTCCTCTAGGATATAAAGAAAATCAGTGCTGAATGTACTAAGTATATTTATACCATGAAGCTTACATAAGATATGAATGTCTCTTTTGACAACTCATGAATAAACAGCACTGCACAGGATACCATGCTCTGTTCATTGTTTAAGAGGGTAACTCCAGCTTCTTTTTCATATCAACAAATACAGTTACATATTTTACAAGAACAGCACTTCGGTGAGACTGAGAAAACCCCAAAGGTTGAAATGAATAAATCAAATATTTTTATTTAAATTAAATAAGGTGATTTTTTTAAAATAAACACACTTTAAATTGTAAATTGAAAACCTAAGTTAAGGCCTAAATTTATTATAATCTATTAAAATCATGTAAATTAAATACCAAAAACAGTATTACAGAGTACATGTATTCTGCCAAGCTTTAAAGAAAGTCAAACCACTGAACTGCTGGAAATCACTGGCTAGGCACCTGGAACCTGAGTTTATTGAAGTGATAAACCAGCTTTTGACAGCAGTAGCTTCTTCACTTAAATTTATTCAGCTAGTTAGGTTCAATGACTAGTTCATTCAAAGTTATGAAATCAACCGGGAACTGAAAAAAGCAGGAAAGCTTGTTTTCCTCTTCCAACCTTTGAATAATAATTAGGTGTAAGAGGTTGAGCTCTATTTGTTCTAAAATCTTGAAGTGACCAGAAACAATCAATTTGATTCACTAACTACAGATGATACTTCATTAAATCAGTTTTAAATGCAAAACATGTTTTGATAAACTTTTTGATAAGAAAAATGTGTGTCCACCACTTTTAAGGGAGTCATATATAATAAAATATAAAATGCTGGTTTTGTACATTTAATTGAATTCAAACAGTGCTTGACACAAATCACAAATAAAAAATTAATCTAGTAAATAAGAAATGCATCATTTACCATAACAAAAATGTAAAAACTAAGAATTTGAATAAATATAAATTAAGCTATATAATTGCTTAAATAAATATGTATAGTGTATCCTGATCAGCAAAAATGCACACCGAATTTAGTGTAGAGGCTCTATTTAGCTGCAAATCAACATATTTAATGGTTACCAACTAGCCAGAATCAACCTCTCTTTAGGAAAATAAAAAGGACAAATGCAAAACAATTAAAACTGATGATTAAAGTCAGCAAGAAGGAAAACTTGATTTAAATCATGATTAAAATTAGTGATTTAAATCAGTTTGATTTAACACACCTTGTTTTAATATATTAAACAACATGGAAAAAAATAAAGAAGCTAATCATGGATCCTTTGAAAAAAACTACAAAAAGGTTACTTAAAGAAATCAGTTTGTTGAAACTGAAGGGGGAAAGCTTTCCATTGAGAAGGGATGTAGCAATTAAAAAAAAAAAGTCTAACCAATTATTTTCCAGTAAGAAGAAAAAATAATTACAATGTCCACTAGTTTTGTCCAGTGTCTACTAATAAAAATAGGAGAGAATCAAAACAGGTATCTTTGGCTACAAAGGAATGATTTTTATGTGATTTAAAAAATGGCAGATGCAGCCATAAAAATCTTCTAGTTATACTGTAAAACTTAAATGTTTTACAGTATACACGGGAGAGGACTTAGTGTATAAGGTCATCTCTCATAAGGGGAACAGATGAGCTGGCCATGAAGCTGAGCTGTTCAATAGCAATTACAAAAGACTACATCAGACCTGCACAACATGCGGCCCGCAGAGCCCCACTGTGCGGCCGAGGGGACTCTAAATCTCTCGCACATGGCACTCTGCGGGCAGCCCAAAGCCCTTTGAATCCCGGCTGCGGCTGGGAAGCAAAGAGCTCTGGGCTGCCGGCAGCTGCGGGGAGCCCTGAGCCCTTTAAATCTCAGCCGCGGCCGGGAGTCAAGAGGGCTCTGAGCTGCCCGCAGCGGCGGGGAGCCCAGAGCCCTTTAAATCTCAGCCGTGGCCACTGTTTACTCCCTCCCCGGACTCCTGCTCCAACTGCCCCCCAGGATCCCCACCTCCTACCTAACACCACTGGTCCTTATCCTCTGATACCCCTTTCCCAGGACTCCTGCCCCTAACTGCCCCCCAGGACCCCACCCCCTATCTAAATGCTGCTGCTCCTTGTCCCCCGATTCACCCCTCCCAAGACTCCTGCCCCAACTGCCCCTTGGGATCCTAGCCCCTATCTAAGCCTCCCTTCTCCTAGTCCTCAACTGCCCCCTCCTGAGACCCCTCCAACTTTCCCCCAGGACCCCACCCCCTACCTGTCTCCTGATAAACCTCTGGGACTCCCACGCCGATCCAACCGCTGCCTGTCCCGACTGCCCCCCTGAACCTCTGCCCCATCCAACCCCCCCTGCTCCCTGTCCCTTGACTGCCCCCCGGAACCCCCTACCCTTTCTCCAACAACCAGCCCCCTTACCGTGCCACTCAGACCAGCATGTCTGGCTCCATGCAGCTCCAGACACGTTGCTGACATGCTCCCCTATGGAGCCCACAGGCCCCCCCACCCCAACACCTGCCTTCCAGATTTGAACACCTCAAAATTCAGGAGTGCTCAAGCTCAGTTTGGGCAGCTGTTACTTCATTTCTCCCAAATCAAATATACTGATCCACTGCAACTTGCTGTACAAAAAGTAGGATAAAATTGAGCAAGAGATGCTTATTAGAACTGGAATTGCTATTTTCACCAGCCATTGCCTTTTTGTTTGTTTAAAAGGAAGACAGTGATATTGCATTGGCAAATTCCCCATAGAAAGAAAGAGTGGAACAAAAGAATAATAAAGGCACCTCAACTTTTCCTCATTTATGGAGGACAGTCTTATAATATGCATCCAGCTATCCTCCAATCACACAAGCTGAAAATTGTTACACTTTACTGCAGCACTGTAACCCTATGGGAACCAATCCTGTCTGTGTTTTGTACACATCCAAAATTCCTGCTGAATGACCCACCCTGGGCGCATTACCAGTGACCCAGGGCTGGGGAGGCAGGAGGTGTGTGTGTGGGGGGAAGCACTGCTGGGGGGGAGCCCAGGGCTGGGGCAGCAGCGGGGTTGGGGGAGGGCACGGGGGGGAGGAAAGATGGAAGCCCAGCGCTGCGGTGGCAGGGGGTATGGGTCGGTGGGGTGAGAGCCCAGGACTGACGTAGCAGGGGGGTACAGGGGAGAGCCCAGGGCTGGGATGGGGGGCAGCCAAATTTTTTTTTGCTTGGGGCAACAAAAAACCTAGAGCCAGCCCTGCCAGGTTCCCCCAGCAGCCAGAGCCCCCGGCCCTTTAATTTGACCCTCAGGGCTCCTAGCCACCTCTTCAGCTAGGAGCCCCTGGTTGATTTAAAATAAAGTATCACCTCCCCACCCCCAACCTGCCTTTTTGGCCCACAACTGTTTTGGTGGGGTGGTGCTGGGGAACGAGGGTTTGTTTCTGCATGGCTGGGCGGCCCTGGGGCGGGGTGTTTCTGCGGGGCTGGGAGGTTTCAGCCCTCGCCACTTTATGAGTTGTGCAGGCCTGGACTACATCATAATCTCTGCTTTGTCCCAATAATAAGGAATTAACATTTGGTTTAGTATTAAAACAGACACTTAAGGGCTCTAAAGAATTATCTATTACGTACAAAAAGTCACATTAAAAGAACATTAAGGTTGCAAAGACAAGCACTCAAAAAATTAGTAAGTGCTAGAAGTAAGGCTGCCTGTGCAGTCTGGTTCAGCCCTCTTACATATATACATATATGTATTATGACCGCCTTGGCCAATATCATGTAGGAAGTGTGCGGCAGAGCCAAGGAGAGAATTCAACGATCCTCAGTCCCAGTCTAGTGCCTTGAATATAAAACAATGTCTGTTCTCTTCTTGCTTATCCTCTGCTTCATTCGCTGTCCATCTTGTGCACTGAATGATGCAGGGATCCTATAGAATAAATGGTATGTGATGACGTAACTAGAGACTGTAACATAATTCAGATGCACAAAGAGGCTGAACTACACTTGCAGAGACAACCTTAATTTGGGCATTTCCTAAGGCTTGATTTAGCAACCTTAAGGATCCTATAATTTAACTTTTTGTACATAATTACTACTAGGAACTGGGTGATCTTTATAACTCCTCC
Organism: Gopherus flavomarginatus; assembly: GCF_025201925.1. Lineage (NCBI taxonomy): Eukaryota > Metazoa > Chordata > Testudines > Testudinidae > Gopherus > Gopherus flavomarginatus. The sequence continues at coordinate 147,097,464 of NC_066621.1, forward strand.
TCGACTTATGGAAATTTTGTAATTCAACATTCCATCAGGGAGAAAAATAATAATTCTCACCATCTGTAAGTTATCAGCCAACAGATTCACCACTGTCCTAACAGCAACAAGTGACAAAACTTATCAATATACAGAACTTATTAGCACATTGTGAAATGCTGATGTTGGCTGACTAATTTGCAGGATAGGATTTATAATGTATAACGTTAGGCTACTTTGCACCAAAAGTTCTTCATTATGTAGCTGGGGGCATCATAACAGGTTAATACTCACTAAAAACACATATGTAAATAATGCATTAGTCAGCATTTCTGTACTGTGCATTTATACTGTTTGGCACTCACCATATGAACTCAGATTAAAAAAACCATTATGTGGGAGAGAGAGAGAAAAATTGAGAAAAGTCCAATAAATGAACCACCAATCTTCTCAGGAAGCCCAATCTTAAGCCACCTAAATGGCTTTGATTTTTGGTTCCCATAATACTAACTTCAGTTTCTCCTCATCATCCTACCCATAAACAAGGGATTTGCTGCCAAAGTCTGAAGTAGTGACTTAGAATCATAGAATATCAGGGTTGGAAAGAACCTCAGGAGATCATCTAGTCCAACCCCCTGCTCAAAGCAGAACCAATCCCCAACTAAATCTTCCCAGCCAGGCCTTTGTCAAGCCAGACCTTAAAAACCTCTAAGGAAGGAGATCTCACCATCTTCCTAGGTAATCCATTCTAGTGCTTCACCGAACTTCTAGTGAAAAAGTTTTTCCTAATATCCAACCTAAACCTTCCCCACTGCAACTTGAGACCATTAGTCCTTGTTCTGTCATCTGGTACCACTGAGAACAGTCCAGATCCATCCTCTTTGGAACTCCCTTTCAGGTAGTTGAAAGCAGCTATCAAATCCTCCCTCCTTCTTCTCTTCTGCAGACTAAATAATCCCAGTCCTCTCAGCCTCTCCTCATAAATCATGTGCTTCAGCACCCTAAGCATTTTTGTTGTCCTCCGCTGGACTTCTGCAATTTTTCCACATCCTTCTTGTAGTGTGGGGCCCAAAACTGGACACAGTACTCCAGATGAGGCCTCACCAATGCCGAATAGAGGGGAATGATCACGTCCCTTGATCTGCTGGCAATGCTCCTACTTATACAGCCCAAAATGCCATTAGCATTCTTGGCAACAAGGACACACTGTTGACTCGTATCCAGCTTCTCATCCACTGTAACCCTTAGGTCCTTTTCCGCAGAACTGCTGCCTAGCCCCTCGGTCCCTACTCTGCAGCGCTGCATAGGACTCTTCCGTCCTAAGTGCAGGACTCTGCACTTGTCCTCATTAGATTTCTTTTGGCTCAATCCTCTAATTTGTCTAGGTCCCTCTGTATCCTATCCCTACCCTCCAGTGTATCTACCACTCCTCCCACTTTATTGTCATCTGCAAACTTGCAGAGGGTGCAATCCATTCCATCCTCCAGATCATTAATGAATATATTGAACAAAACCAGCCCCAGGACTGACCCTTGGGGCACTTCGCTTGAAACCGGCTGCCAACGAGACATGGAGCCATTGATCACTACCCCTTGAACTCGATGATCTAGCCAGCTTTCTATCCACCTTATAGTCCATTCATCCGGCCCATACTTGGAATAACATGTCCACTGCTTTCCCTTCATCCACAAAGCCAGTTATCTCATCATAGGAGGCAATTGGGTTAGTCAGGCAAAACTTGCCCTTGGTGAATCCATGCTGTCTGTTCCTGATCACTTTCCACTCCTCTAAGTGCTTCAAAATTGATTCCTTGAGGACCTGCTCCATTATTTTTCCAGGGACTGAGCTGAGGCTGACTGGCTTGTAGTTCCCCGGATCCTCCTCCTTCCCTTTTTAAAAGATGGGCACTACATCAGTCTTTTTCTAGTCATCCAGGACCTCCCCCGATTGCCACGAGTTTTCAAAGACAATGGCCAATGGCTCTGCAATCACATCCGCCAACTTGTTTAGTACCCTCATATGCAGTGCATCCAGCCCCATGGACTTGTGCACGTCCAGCTTTTCTAAATAGTCCCGAACCACTTCTTTCTTCACAGAGGGCTGGTCACCTTCTCCCCATACTGTGCTGCCCAGTGCACTAGGCTGGGAGCTGACCTTGTTTGTGAAGATAGAGGCAAAAAAAAGCATTGAGCGCATTAGCTTTTTCCACATCTTCTGTCACTAGGTTGCTTCCTCCATTCAGTAAGGGACCAACACTTTCCTTGACCTTTTTCTTGTTGCTAACATACCTGAAGAAACTCTTCTTGTTACTCTTAACTTGGGAGGATGTATATTCATATCCAAAGGGAACTGTTGGACAGTTCACATGATTGTTCCTTCCTTATACTTGGGTTGGCGATACCCCTTAAAAAAAATCCCATGTTTGGAAAGAATGAACCTTATTCCATCTGGCTACTTGTTCTCAACCAACTAGTTCAGTTCGTTACATTATTACTAATACCTTGCATCTTTATAATGCCTCATGCACAAAATCCCAAAGCACTTTATAAACTTTATACACAGGAGGGGAGTGAGGTGAGGAAGAGAAACAGACTTTGTAAAAACTCCTCTGTTGAGACACTGATATCTTGGTCAGAAGAGATGAGAGAACTGTGAAATGGGAGATGGGGAACAGACTACAGTAAGACAGCAGAGCAGTCTTGTCTTGTGGAACTGAGTGTATACCAGATCAGTAAGGTGTCTCCTCACAAATTCCAGGCAGCACAGAAGATGGAAAGAAAAGTAACAATTGTATTCCCTTGCTAGAGAAAATCTAACCAAGTCCTGTTCATTTCAAAACACTGAGAAGAGAGGTTAAAAACTAAAATAAGAGCAGGGAGGGAAACCTAGTTAAAAGTTACACTACCAGTAAATAAATAAATAAATAAATAAAAATTACCTATCACTGAGAAACTGAGCTGGACTGCTCAGTTGAAACTGAATCTTTCATAGAAACTAATGCAACAACAAATCATTTGAACTTTTACATTTCCCTCTATAGGTAAAATGACCTTATCAATAGTCTGTTCTGACCTAATGGAGAGAAAGTGTCCACCTAAATAATGTGATGTCAGGAGATGAGAATTGTGAATGTAAGTGGAACTGGAGAGTAGAATGCTGAATTTTTAGTAGGCTAATTCTGTTTGTATGGGGATTTGGAGTGGGGCTGGGAGAGAGGAACATTACAGTATCTCCCTGGATGGCACATCCAATAGGCTGGGGAAAGCTGTGCCTCCCCAAACCGCCCTGTGTGACCCTGCCTACACTCCTCCCCAAAGCCACCTCTTGCTTGCCCTTCCTCCTTGGTCCCAGCCCAGGTGGCAGGCTGCTCCTCTTCAGTGCTGCTGGGGCTTGGGCAGCTGGGACTTGGGGTGGCTGAGGCTGCTCTGCGCTCAGGGGCGCACCGCTTGCCCTGCGCTCGGGGAGGGAAGCAGGGCTGGCTGGGGGATAGCCTCCCCCAGCTGGAAGTTCACCTGCCGTCCATGAGTATCTCCATCTACCCATCTGAAAATCAAGATAATACTACAACCAAACTGCAAAGAGAAGAGGAGCAGAAAAACAAAGTGTGAATGCTACCAAAAATGCTACTTTTCCCCTCATACTGCATGACTCTTCTGTTTATGTCAGTTTCTAAGACAGGGCTTCTCAAACTGGGGGCCATGACCCCTCAGGAGTCGCAAGGTTATTACATGGGGGGCTGTGAGCTGTCAGCCTCCATTCCAAACCCTGCTTAGCCTCCAACACTTATTATAGTGTTTAAGGTAAAAAACTGTGTTTTTAATTTATGAGGGTGGGGGTCACACTCAGGGGCTTGCTGTCTGAAAGGGGTCATCAATACAGAAGTTTTAGAACCACTCTAAGGCATCCATCTCATGCATTAAGTATGTATAAAAATATTACACAATCAAAAAGTCTTGAGGGCTCTCCCACTCAATATTTATTAAAAGAATATATTTCCTTTAGCAAAAATCTACAAAATCACTGGAGATGCATGAATTTGGTTTAAAACAGTACTAAAAACCATAGGTTTAGCTCTTGTCTGTATGGGAAAGGTATACCGGTAGAAGGCACTGTGAATATAATCTGATATAAATTATACCAATAGAATTTCCCGTGTGAACTCTCTTATTCTGACATGAGAGTCTTTTTCCGGTTTAGCTTATGTCACTTTGGAAGTGATTTAAATAAAGCTGAAAACAGCCACTCTGATTCTGGAATAAGAGTATCCACATGTCAGAGTTATACTGGTGTAACTATGGTGGTTTAAGTACAATTAGACCAGTTTAAGAGGAAAAATATCTCATTAGACAAGCTCTAAATGTCTTCAATCTGCAGATAGATTTAAGAATTATTTTTTCTTAGAAGTCTTAATATTTTTTTACTGTGTCAAAAATCTCCTAATTACATTCACTGCATTATGAAAATATAGCATAATTCTTCTTACTGGCCATCAATTGTTAATTTAGTATGGCAGTTGACAAATGTGCCCGTATTTAAAGAAGCTCTACACTAGAAATCCTCAGGTTTAAAACAGTAAGACTAATTAGCTTTCAGGTCAAACACAAACTGCAGTGTGCATTCCAGTCTGTTTAAAAATAGGATTAGATTTTCTGTATTTGGGGGAAATTCAATCCATTCTTTAGCAAAGAGATGCGCTATGTCTGCCCTTCAACTCTATGGGGGTGTTAATTTATTCCAAATAGGTTGGTAGAATATGTACGCTGACGGGAGAGACAAGGATGCAATCCATGATTTTCTCACTATATCGGCCCGATTTAAATTCCTCTGGATTAGCACTTTTTAAACAAGACAAAATTCTATTTACAATAGATTTTGTAATTAAATGACTAAGGAACTCTGAACAAAATAAAAGATAACTTGCAAAGCAGAAAAATATGACTATCTTGATCACAGGAAACAACTGAAGTTTGAGTATTTTAATTCCACAGTGTAAAATATGCCACTTGATCTTTGGTACAAGCAAGATAATGCTGTAGTTTTATATACAAGTTATGTAAATTGCACTATGTACAAATTAATCACTGGAGCAATAAGTATGTTTAACCAAGCTTACACAAGTTATAAATTACTTCTTTAATTTAGGCTTCCTCCAATTCTCCCACTGTCTTAACTGTAATAAATGTAAATCCAAGTAAAATCTAAAAACAAGTCCTCTCTTCAGCATAACCAGCCTTAGATTGCTAATTAGCAGCACTTAAAAAATGCAAACAAAAACCCAACTCCACAATTTCATGTTAGTGCTGTGCTCTGACTGGCCAGCAGATGGCATTGAGAGAGCATTGCTGGAAAAGCACATTACCCACACCCACATCTCTACAAAACCCCCAAATGTCTCTTATGCAGGCCCTTTCCTAGATTTAGTTCTTTTTATACTTAAGAAAACAGTCTGCCAAATAATGACTACTTTAATTGCAAAAAATTCCTAAACAAAAAATAAGAAAGCAAAATTTTAATATTTAGTAATGTATTCAACACAATTTATTGAAATTTGCTACAGTTTAGTCGAATGTCTTCATGTGTTGTCCATTTTATTGACCATATTAACAGACTGTAAATGTAACTCAAAAGAAAATTAAATGTCTGCGATATCTGTAGAACGTCTGTTTAAAATGTATAGTATGCAAGCAAACAGCACAGATCAAGATAGAGCTAGGCTTGCAGGATGCAAAACCAATACCATAACAAGTTTCCTTTCCCAGTACTCTTTGGTGTTTATCAATTTGTCTTTGCTTTTAGTTTAGAATCTGACTGGAAACAGTTTTTGATGTTTTCAAAGAGGAAATAATTTTGCACCTTTTGAGAGCCAGGTAATTAATTTAACTTGTAGAAGGCACAATTGGAAACAATTATAAACTAATTTTCTTCAGTGCTAGAATTTGCTAAATCCTTGTACAATGAAACGTTGCTTTCACATACATTTGATCTGGGAAACTTAATTCCACAGAGCTGCAAATATTGATCATTTGGATATAATAAACAAAAGCAGGCAGGAAACCCAAACTGATCTTTAAACAAAAGAATTCCACTGTGCACCTCAGACTATTGTTGTTCCAAAAAATCCCTGTAGAGATCATCTGTGTTCAACTGCAGTATTTAATTCCAGCTGCTACTGCATATAGTATTATTAAATTCATGTTCTCAAAATTTCCAATTTGTTTTTATTCTATCAAAACTTCCAGGTTCCATGTGATCAGTCATACCTCCCTACCGCAATGATCTTCAGCTAGTGCCAGTCTTTAGCCTGCAGAAATATGCTGTAAAACTCCGCCCACACAATTCCAGCTTTAGACCTCAATGCTGAAGATTTGTTAGTGTTGGCAACAGATTGTGAAATGCTCTTGTGCAATACTTTATTATGTGTCTCTCCATTTCCCACAAATCTTGCTAAAATACTTCACTCTCCAACTTCATTCATTATATATGCTGTCATATCCCTACTGACACACACACTTTATTGAGGACAATTAATCGGTGGGTATTTTTTAAATGAGAAATCTTTGAGAGCTTTTCCTTGGGGAAGAATTCCTTCTCATTGTCCTGCCCTCTTCCATGGAGTAGCCGCCCACAAACCTGGCAGATCCTTCAGGATCTAGGGAAGCCACAGGATGCAGAACCCTGGGTCTGGCCCAATGCAACCCGCTCACTGCTACACAGCCGCAACTCCATTGGAGTTTCAATAGCAGGGGCTCCCTCTAGATTTGGTTACTTCTGGAGAGGATTATGTAACAGAACAGATAAACATTGATCGGCTTTTTTAAATTACAAAATGGATGTTTTAACAGGTCAAATCTGATTTTTTAATTTAAAATGTATTTTTTTTTAAAATTAAACCCATTTCAAATTAAAATTACAACCTTACTATACTCTATTAAAATCATTTAAATTAAATAAAAAACATTCAAACAGTACATCTTTGCTGCTGAAGTTTCAAAGAAAGTCATACCACTGACTCTCTTTGAAAAATCACTGAACAAGCACTGGAACCAGAGTTTGTTGTACGGCTAAATCAGCTTTTGACAGCAGTAGCCTCTTCTGCAGGTGAAGAGATAATTTCTTCATTTCAGTTTGTCCCACATCCCACTAGTTCAGTTCAACAACTAGTTCATTCAGTTTGAGAAACCTGTTGGGAGCTGAAAAAGCAGGAAAAAATTTATTTTCCTCTTCCAATCTCAGAATAAAAACGAGGTGTGACAGGAGAAGATCTAACAGTTCTAAAATCTTGAAGGTTATGGTGACTAGAAACAATCAGTTGACTTCATTAACTACAGATAATACTTTTTGTTTAATTTTAATTTAATTTCATTTATATGTAAAACATGTTTTGATTAACTTTTTTCTTTATGTGGCTAGCACATGTAATTTTAACTAACAAACATTTTTTAAATATGATTTTGTAGATTTTAATTGAATTTCAATTTCCATCCAAATGTAGCTTGACACAAATCTTCAGTAAAAAAAATATTAATAATCTAAAAAATAAGAAATGCATCTCAACATAATAAAAAACACAAAAAGTAAAAATCAAGAATTGGAATAAATGTGTGTTATATAATTGCTTCAATAATGTGTATTAGTATGGTATACCCTCCTGGTTAGCAAAGAAGTACCAAACCATACTATAGCAGGGCTAGTGACCTCCTGAGTGTCCCCTCATGGCCAGGAGTAGCTCTGTGACACCGTGCCCCAGTGTCCCCTCTTGGGTAACTGAAGGACTCCATACAGTCTTATCCTCTATTTCATCACCATGGTTTATTACCAGAACATAGTTCAAAACACATATTCCATTTATCACCCCAGTGCAAACACACATTTAAATCTCAACACATCTTTGTCCCTCGATGCCACATATACGACACACTGGCACCTTCAGCCATGGCCTCTTTGCCAGTCCTCTTCTGACCCTCTGCCAGGATAGCCACCCCAGCCCTCCAACTGGAGTGCAACTCTGTTCTTCCCAGTGGAATCATCCACATGTTGGGAAATCATTCTTGCCAGAAGAGCATCCCTCAACTCCCTCTGGTCCTCTCACTATTCCCTAAAGTTCAGCCTTTCAGTGCTGAGACATCAGTCTTGGCTCCAGCTTGGAAACAGCAGGCACCTGCTGCCTTCAGCCCTGGCTCTCTGGCTTGAAGAGAAACCCCCCTTGCTGCTCTCCTTGCCTTCAGCCTTCTCCCAGGAACCAGTCAGTCTCCTAGCTCTGGCACCTCTCATTCCATGCATGGATCTCAGGAGGAGGTGGGAAGTGAGACAAAGGATGCGGATGGGATAACATGATGATCTGGCATTGTGTCACTTCCTATCTACGGCCTAATTCTGCAACTCCTTCTCATGCTAAATAGCATTTATGTGAATAATCCCACTGAAGTCAGTGGGACTATTTGAGTGAGTAACTATTACCAGTATGGAGTAAACACCTGCAGAACTGGGCCATTGAAAGTCACAAAATACTGACTAAGGGAATCAGCAAGGATACCAGATTAGCCTGAATCCTCCCACTCAACCTACCAGCGTTAGCTCATTAATGAATATCTATAATATGGCAACACATTCATGTAGCTATAAAGACAGCTTGGTAAGTATTTCCATTGTTTTTTAATCGCTCTCTATTTTTGAAGTTTATATTACTCAAGTAAAAACTTGCTTGAAAATAAAAATCTTTAGGTCATAGTTTTGTTGTTGTTTTGTTTTTTAAATAAGTGCAATTTAAATGTGGCTATTTCAAAATGAGCAGAGTAAAAATATTAATAGTTTAAGAAGCTTTTTAAAGCTTGCAAAACTAAAAATAGCTGACAAATTTTAATCGCTAGTCTGTACAAGTCCTCAGCTAGTTTTTGGTACTTAAATGGACTATTTAATTGGCTCTGCTTGAGTAAACAAACAGGCACCATCAAGACTTGTAAAAGTGGAAAAAATAAAAATAGGTTAAATGTTGATTTAATCTTCACAACAACAGTATAAGAATTGAATAATCGTGTTTAAAAACTTTAGAATGACAAATCCCAAGCACTATCCCTAACTTTGAATTCCCTGGCTTCTGATTGCTTATGTCTCAACTTTAACTTTTAAAATGACTATTAAAGAGATTTTTTTAAAAGATGATTGATCCAAATTTGAGTTACTATTCCTTTTCTTATAGCTGTTTGTAAAAACCATGCAAGTTTTTCTTTGGTCAATGCATCTTTGCACAGTAGTAAAGTAAGCATACCCACATAAACAAACAAACCAGCGGGTGTGTGCAATAAAGTTATTAAAAATAAGAAGTTTGCTTTCAACTCTGCAAGGTATCTTTTGTTTTGAGTTTTTTTAAACAAAATATAACCATGAGAAAATTTTTTTTTAAAGTTAATGAAAAAATAAATAATAAAAAACAAACCCAGAACACTGAAGGCATCTTTTTAAACATGGTAAAAAAAATAAAAAATAAAATAAAATCTCCACTCCAACTGAGTGTAAATCACTTCCATATATTCTGGATACTTTTAGAAAGAATGATACCACACTAAAAAATAATGCCTAACCCACATTCTGAAAGTGCCAATAATCTTCTTTGTAAAGAGATTCCATATGATGCAATATTCCCAACTCTGATGATGGAAGAGGTAAACAGAGATAATTTTATTTCTAGTCGTATTCTGAAATTTAAGGCATTGATACAGCTTGAAAGACTATTGAAGGGTCATGGCTTTGCTGGCTGCAAAGAAACAAGGGCGGGGAGACACACCAAAGAAAGGGCTGAACATAAAGAAGTCCATACTGATAAATCTAGAGGCATCCCTTCAGGACAAACTAAACTCAAAGGCCTGATCCCTCTCACTGAGAAATCCATGGAAGGGGACCAAAAAGGCAAGAAAACTTCCTGTACCTTCATTGTCTCCTCAAGGGTCAAGAAGATGGAGTTTTGATGGGGAGAGGCCTCCTAATCCTGGGAATCTGTTAGATACTAGGAGAGCCAACTATAAGGATTATTCCTGACACCGCACAGCTTCACTAGCTCCCACCTTTCCCCTGGCAGCATACTTCCAAAGAACCATGCTGCCATTGGCCGAGTCCCTTTGAGACAGTAGAAATAGCAGTTGCTGTGGAGGGAGGATTCCCTGAATGTGAAAACAAAGCTGACAGCTGTTTTAACATGTACATCTGGAGGCTGAGCAGGGGGACGTGGACAACAGACAAATCCCTACTCCTCTCACCCCACACGGAAGCTGCACTCCCCATCCCCACCCCCAGTTAGACAAGGCAGAGTGCCTCTTTATGCAAAGGGAGGTGCTTTTGGTCTACACTGATTCAGTTAGGGATAGCTGATTTTTCATTGTGAAATGGGTTAATCTTTGCAAAGAACTTAAATATATGAGGGCAGAAAATACTTGTGCCACTCTCCTACACTCCTTTGCACTTAAATCCTGAGAACCAAAAGACAGAGGATTTGGAAAGTGACAGGCATTTTTAAATACCTGAAAGCATGTTTTCCAGTTGTGAAAGCTGTTCCTTGAATTAACCTATTAAACAGAAATGAAATTCTTGGCAGAACAGGTCAAGATCTCTCGCAGAGAAGTCCATTGCAGAAGATGGAATAAGTAGTTTGATAATATCCAACATACAACAGCTTGGGCCTCTAGCATGACTAAACTGAGTTTTATTAAAAGTGACACACAGAGAAGGTTATGAACTGTTATGAGGATGAAATAAGACTCAAATTTCCTTTGACCACACAGCCTTGTACTAGGTCCCAGAGTCACCTGAACCTTCACTATGTATCCCCTCTTTGTCTTATAGCATTTATTTAGTGGTCCAGTCAAATGGAAAAGGAAATTTAAAAATCTGTTCATAGCTACATAACATCCTCTAAAGCCTGTATGAATAAATAATCTTTAGACCTTGGAATTAACGTGTTCGCTTCTGTCTGGAATTAATTCCAGGATTTTTACAGCCATTTAAATTAAGTAGTTTCCATTACTAGCAATTTTAGTAAAGGCAGGCCAATCATAAAATCAGTCATTTGGTCTACTTCTAGGTCCATTTTGCAATGAGTCCAGGTACTCTGCTAATAATTGCTTGTTCTTTATAGACAAACACTGGAACACTGTTTGTCTAAGTTATTATAAATGAGTGTCTGCGTCCTCTTTCCTAACCTTTTTATTTTGTTTTCAGCACATTTCCTGCTTTCGCCCAGGAGAAAGAATCCAGTTTAAACCTGAGCATTCCACAGTAGTCAGTCAGTCAGTTTTTTCTAACTCTACCTTTTAAACCTACCTTCTTTAGGACTCTACTCTTAATATTTCTGTGACTACTCCTACTTTATTCATATGCTGGTTGCTAATTGGGATTTACATGTTTATAACTATGTAATTGATTATTTTTATTTCAAGACAGTTATTTCATTAGGAAATGTACTAAGAAGGGCAAAAAAGAACTATATAGCTAGACTACACAGCAGATGACAAAACTGATTAGTGTGAAAAACAGACCACACTATGAAGGAGAATGTATACTCAGCACAAAATCTCGAATTAACCAAAACCGGAGGAAAACTACCATTAAGCTAGCATATACAACATTCTGTGATTCAGTAAATAGAAGCCACTAAAACAACTACATTCAAAGGCCAATCTTTTATGCTTGCATTCATCATGTCATGCGTAGGAATTGTAGGGTAAAGAACATGTGATGTGACAAAGCGTACCTACTGTAGCACTTGGGCATAACAAGATCTCATAAACCTTGCCTTAAATTTCCTCTGTCAGCCTCTCTCACAAATATAATTTTACCTAAATAGAAATTTGTGTTTGTAAACATCTCAAAGCACACATATCCCACTATGAAATTTCTTACCTCCAATATTCTGAATAATTATCGTACTTCCCACAATAACCTGTAAAACAATTGATTTCTTTAGAAAGGATAAGGAAAACTAAAAACAAAACTTCAGTCTTTAATAGTCAAATTGCATACTGATGATCTTAAACCAAATGTAGAATTGATAATTAGTACTGAAAGGAAGGGTGTTTTCTGTTTAATGACTAGTTCATAAAATATGGAAACAAATGTAATAGAACAGCAAAAATCTTCACCAGAATACTGTATTTTCATTTTGAGATTACAGAACAAAAGAAGTTATAAATGAAGTCTGCTCTGTAGACTGCTCATTTCTGTATCATTCAGAGGGCATATGAGTGTATTCGAATAATTTTCTTAGAACTTCACTGCATCTGTCATTCGGCTCTGAAGAGACAATCAGATAGTTCATGCAAATCTCTTCTGTGTGTAAGCCTCATCAGAGACCATGAATATTTTTTAAACCTCATTTTCTCTTTAGAATATTAAAAATTTACTCTTAGATCAGGGATTTTTTTAAATTTAAATTTGATTGTTTGTAGGACCAGTGCTGGGAAAGAAGTTTATCCATCCAGAAAGCACTGAATTGATCCAAAGTATATCTAACCTTTATAGTCATGAAAGAAGACCTTAAAATTTGTAGCCAATGGGGCTAGCCTGCCGGCTTGCTATGTTATATAATCTGTTTGTTTTTATTGGTTTGATTGATTATATTTTGATTTATATTGCACTAGATATTATTTCATTATATTTGGCGGTAATGCAAGGAATCTACAGGACTGTATCCTGTATGATCAGCTAGAGCAAGTTAGCATAAGTGTTTGTAACCTTTGATATAGATAAATTACCTACCAGTTATCCTTCTGACTTTGGGGAACTGAATGGAGAACTAAGTTCTGGAACACATCGGTAACCACAAGGTATAACGCAAGAACATGGAAGTAACAGTTCAGGCCAAAGGTAATGGTTTTGAGAATGAGATAATCGATATTACTATGTATGAATGTTATTAATATGTAAGAATATATTAGTCTGTAGATTAAGGGCACTCTAAGATTTGTCTGGATGAGAAAATAAGATTTGGGCATGGAAGGTTGGGCACTGATATGAAAATTCAGGACAGTGCCAGGACCCTATAAGAGGGCAAACCCCAAGGTTGAGGAATCCTTCTCTTAGTTATCTTTCTTTAAATTTTCTTTTGTTAAACTATCAGCTTCACTTCTGCAATATAGCTTAGCTACTCAACTCTCGAATCTAATCTCTACCATTTTGGGACTGAGGAACCTGGACCAACAAACTCACTGGACATGCCAGAGACGAGGGTGGTGCTCTGTGTAGCACTACCAAAGAGTGAGTATGCTGGTTTATATAGCGTTTGTAAAAGGGATGTTACCACGAGGAACTACAGAACTGTACCTTTTTTTGTGGCTCTGTGGTTTGTAAATTTGATTACTCTTGTTTATTTTAATAAAGATCTTAAAATTTTGACCTTGTCCACAGTGTGAATGTCCTTGCTGCACACCTCAAGAGTCCGGACAAAGTACTGAACTCTCTACATTCTCTAATTCTGTAGCCTGATTTTGGGATAAGAATCTAAGTATCTTCTGGTCAGATCATTGGCAAGCCTATAATAAATCAGCCCTATAAAATCAGGTTAACAAATTATGTTTCTGTGATTACTATCTTGCTGTCTTTCTAGTTCAATTCCAGCATATAACCATGGACCAAAGTAGTAGGTACTTATTTTGTGGGCACAAAGATAGTAAATAAATAATCAGCATTTGAATATTACAGTGTTGAGTGCAATGGAAAAAGCTAAGAAAGAGGAATAAAGAGAAGAAAGAGGTGACTGAAAACCTGGATCAACTTCTATGTACATTTCAAAGTTCAGATTCCAATCTTTCAGGTAGTTTATAGAATTAATTTCTAGTTGTAATGTGTTACAAAATAGTAATTATTAAAATCATGCCAGAATTGAAGCTGAGAAAAAAGCAAGATAAGTATGACATGTTTTTAAGAAGTATGAGACCTTGTCATTTGCCAAGACTGGAAAGAAATGCCTAACACTACCAGACAGCTAAAATTACCAGCTTTTCAACAGTAGAAACCACGCATTTTTGGTTCTGATTGCTTGTGGTTAACACATTTAGAATGGATATGATAAAAACAGATTTAATATTTTGTTAAATATTGAGATTTATTACCAGTTGAGGTAACTTGATCTAATCTTAGCTTCGGTCAATAAATCTGAGATCAGAATCTGGCCAGTGAAGCAGAAAAAAAAGACTTCTGCCTTGTGCTTTTTTTGTCTTCAGGAAGTTGTTTAAAAAGGCAACCTTTTATTAACTTTGTTCTGGCAGTTCACACACAACCTGAAGTACTCCTCAAGTACTCCTTGTTCTTTTTGCTGACACAGACTAACACAGCTACCACTCTGAAACACAGATCATCATAATAATAATAATAATAATAATGGAGAATGGGTAATGTTTAATATGCTTCTCTCTCAAAAAGGAGATCCACTACCAGTATTTTTCATTTTGTGACAGGGTATTCACCCCACACAAGGCAGAGTGGGTCACAGTAGGTCAATTAACCTTATGTGCTGCACCTAGAGGAGAGCCAGAGCTCAATAAAGCCTAATGGAAGAAGTAGCTCAGCTAGGAATGAGCAGATTGGGCCTGTCTAAAGGAATGAAGCTAAGAACAGAACAGGGCTGCTTCAGAGGAAGTAGTTGGCAGTCACTTCCTAAGGGAAGGGAGGTTTCTTTAACGCTACAGTCTTGACAAGTCAAAGGGAGGAAGAAGTCTACAGTCACTCCCTGGGAGGAGAGTATTTGGGCTGGGGGACTAAAAAGGGGATGTAGGAAAGAGCCCAGGGAAACAGCGACAGGGTCTGTGAGCAAGAAGACTGTAGTTGCTAGACACATGGTCCCTGGGCTGGAACCTGGTGGACCCAAGTTTCCCTGTCAGCAGCTGGGAAAGTTACACAAGACCTGGCCTTGAACTGGAAGACTGCCTGGAACAGCATGTGGACAGTAGATCCTGTGGAATGCTAATATCTTGGAAGAGGAGGACTACAGTGAGCTGGCTGGAGGGCTGAGTCACAAAGAGGGAGTACTGCAAAACCAGGAGAGTGAGGGGGAGATGTGGTAGAAGCAACTGTCAGACAGGGAGCCTCAGACTTGAAAGGAGCTAATATCTAGTTGTCACCATAAAGAGGTGTCCCAACAGTGAGTGAACCCCGTTACACTTGCACATGCTACATCTAACACTGGACAAATCCGGTTAAGAAAAATGCTTGCAGCAGACCATCTGTTAATCAACATGGAAGCCACATCAATTTATTCTTAACCCCTAGAAGCCTTTATAAGGACGTCTGAGAATAAGAATTGTTCATCTGAAGTGATTGCTAAATTTATAGCACTCCTTAAACTTTGTCTGATTTACTTATAGTATTCACCTTCCATGTAGCATCTAAGGTACATCTTCACAGCAAACAAACACCCACCACAGAGTCTCAGAGCCTGGGTCAACTTACTTGAGCTCATGCTGAGGAGCTAAAAATGGCAGTATAGATAGGGCCCTACCAAATTCATGGCTGTGAAAAATGTGTCACAGAACATGAAATAAGCCCCTCCCTGTAAAATCTGATCTCCTCCTTGCTACTGGGGGCTCCTAGGTGCAAGTCCCGGGTGGGCTTGTCCTTCCCCTGCACAGCTGGTCTCGCTCTCAAGGGGAGACCAGACCCACCTTCGAATCCCTCCGCCGCTGCAGGAAGCTCCAGCCCCAGAGGTTCCTGCAGCTGGAGGAGGCTTGTGGGGTTGGGTCTGACATCCTCCTGCTCCTGGAAGCGCCCCAGCTAGGGGGCTCCTAGCTATAAGTCCCTGCTGGGCTGGGGAGGAACAAGATTTGTCCTTCCCTTGCATGACGGGGGAGTGGGGAGGGGGAAAATCAGACCCCCAAGGTTACAACGCCAGATTTCAGATGCAAATAGATGAAAATGACATTTACCAATTTTAAAATCCTCTGGCCATGAAATTGATCAAAATGGACCATGAATTTGGTAGGGCCCTAAGTAAAGATGTTTGGGCTCAGGTTCTGAAACCCAAAGAGGATCTTGGAACCTGGGCTCTAGCCCAAGCCTGAAGATCTACACTACTATTTTTAGCCCTGCATAGCAGGACCTGCATGCTTGAGTCAGCTGACCTTGGCTCCGAGACTCACTGCTGCAAAGGGGTTTGCTGTATAGACATCCCCTAAGCTCTCTAAGAGTTGAAGCACCATGATGACTCATTCAGAGACATCTGTAAACAGATTATGTGGTAATATTGTGCAGAATCTGAATATGGATTGGAAAATAACAACATTTTCCTTCAAGATGTCTTTGTGTGTAAACAGAATATGCCACCATAAATTAAAGCTACTTATTTCAGGGCTGACTAAACTTTTGGCCTGCACAGTCTAGAAATTGAAGGTGCCACAAGGACTCCTCATTGTTTTGGGGGAGCAATAAGAATTTATTTACAAAAAATGTTAGGGTTTTGCTAATTATACTACATAGCTATTTCTTAAACAGGAACGATGGAACTATAGTCAACAAAATATTTATCAGAACTAAAGTACAGAATAAAAGAGACATGGGTACTGTAAACAGAAGTTACCTTCCCAGGTGATCCAAATGCAAAGAGACCAAGATCTTCATAAGAAGTGACAGCTGTTAAAAGAAAAACTAAGTATTTCCAACTTCATATTTACGTTAGTTACGAATAGTTGACTGTGGTTTATTTATTTACTTTTTTACACTGACAAAACTAAAGCAGTGTTTTATGATTCTCATTTATAATATAGCTTTAGGATATAAACACTTTCGTCAACATACATAATGATCCGTATGCGCAGTAGAAATTTATATTACAGAAGTTTTACATTAAACATGATTACAAATATATGGATACCACATCACCTTCTCTTTAAGAATTCTTGTAGATTATACCATGGGTTAAACCATTCTGAACAATATTTTTAAACAAATTTTATTATTTCATTTTCATAAAGAATAAAAGGGGCAGCTTTATATTATAGTGGACAAATCTTTCAAGAAATGTAAGCCTCAGCGCTCAGTTCTGCAGGGTTTTGAGCACCCCCAACTCCTACTCATTTCAGGGAGTGCTGAAGGTGCACTATACTTTGCAGGGTTAACCCCTAAGCACAATCACTACAGATCCTTACATACAGTGTAAGCTGCACTGAGGCCCACCTTCAAAAGTAATCCCCTGACCTATGCAACCATATTAAAGTAATCCAAGATTTCCAATGTATGTGCTGGTAATTTAAAAAGGGATCATTCCGAATGGAAGAATTAATCTCAAAATGTTGATCGGTCCACATTTTGTTTCTAGAAAATCAAGAAGTATCAAAAAGATGTAAATTATTCTCAAAAATGCTACCCTCTTTCTTCTAGTCTATATTAATGCAGGACATGGCTGAGATTCAAACTGCTGTAAGTATTTTAGAAGGTAAATCAGTCTTAAACACGTTTTTATTTTTATAACTCTTATACTCTTTCCTCTCAGCCCCCTTGCGATGTGCTTTACCATCTCTTCCCATGTCACAAGTTATTTTGGCCCCAGCCCTGCAAGCTGACCTGCCAGGAAAACCCCCGGAGCTGAGTCCCATGGAAGTCAATGGAATATCACATGGGAGAAAGCATCAGCCTGCGTCAATCAAGTTGCAGGATTGGGGCCTGTGGTGGGGCAGCTGCCCACCCCAGTAAACAGGGGTTAAAAGCAGCCTTGGAGAGGGCTGCAACTGGAAAAGCTGGGCTGATTAAGAAAGCAGCCACAGCTGTGGCCAGCTTAATCAGGGCCCAGCTGGCCCTTACAAGAGGGCTGTGGGCCAGCAGAAGGACAGAGTCTCTCTCTAGCTGTAGAGAGAGACGGGCCTGACTACTTGGGAGCTGAACAGGGTATCTAAGTGGAGGAGGATTGGGGAGTTACAGCCTGTAAACCCCCAGGCTGCAGGTCTTGTTAAAGGCTGAAAAGTTACTGGGGTTGCAATGGAGCAGCCCAAGGGTAGGCAGAGGCAGCAGGTCCAAACTCTCCTGGCCGATGATGAATGGCAATTACACTGCAGTCCATCCCAGTGAGTGGGGGCTAGATGGTGACTGGCAGTATCCAAAGACTGAGGTGAGGTGGAGATAGGGGGTTCCCTGAGGAGGGGAGACCCTGAGAGACTGCAGGGGCAAATCCCAGAGAGAAGGTGCACTGGGGTCTGGGAGGGACATTGGGGGCCTCCGGTGAGCCGGATAGCAGCCTGCAGAGGCACTCCAAGGCTGCAAAAAAGCTAATTCCCAGGACAACAGCAGGCAGGGCCATGCTGGTGAGTTGTCACCCTGCCACAGGGCCTCAGACTAAACTCAAGACAGAGACACTGTTATTTGTCTGTAAAGTTACACACAGTAATAAATTACTGTAGCACACATAAATAACAGAGAACTTAATCATCTTGTAGGCCTTTTGCAAGCTCAGTGTTTCACATTCCTCTCTAGTACCATCATCAATATGTTGTACAAAAACAAAATGGGCCAGAATCTGCTCTGTTACACCAGTGTAAACCTGGAGTAACTGCATTTATGCTAGAAATTCAGTTCTGTGAATAGTGTGGCATTTATTCTCAATTTTTTAAAAGTACAACAATTTGATTTTAAAAAGCAAAAACTCTACCAGTTTAAAGACAAGATAGTTCAGCAAAAATATGACTTCTGAAACATACTTCAACACAAGGGAAATCCAGTTGTATCCCGAGGTGAAATTGACAATTACGATACCAGCAACACTGATGACTGCATACTTCACATGCAAAAATGTAGCAGCAGCAGCTCACAATAACCTCATCAATAACATTAACCCTCTACTCCTGCAAAATAATTCCAGCTATTAGTTCAATCCTGCTATAACTGAAGACTGAACAAACCTCAACACACAGCCTGGGAGTAAACAGCAATGTTTACCTGCTAAGCCATTTTATCGCTACTAGTAATTAGATTCGGTCACTGTTACAAATCCAGAGTATTTGTGTCATTAAAAAATTAGAAGCACGTCTCCAAAAGACATTATGACTAAAATGTGTGTGCTTAATATATCTATCTCCCTTTAAAATGGAATTAATATAGAAGCTTCCTCTGCAGGTAGCTGCATGCCATTTCTTTTTACACTCATTTTTCATGACGACTTAGTATCACCACAATGAACAGTTTATAAACATTATCAAGGTACTTTTCATACCATAAAAGTATATCCCCGACTCATTCTCTAGAATTAACCACCGCAATTCCTTCCTTCCCAACCCCAGTCTCCCATTAGTCCATAATTGCAGGTTTGTTCACAGATGCTGGTCTGATGCATTTTTTTTTAAAGAATATATAATGATCTGTTTTGAAGAGTACCCCACATATAAAGAACAATGTACATTTCACTGAGATAGAGACATAGTAGGTCAAGCTTGTGGCCTTTCAGCCCTAACAGGTTTCCACTAAGAGACCAGCAATGTTCTGTAACCTGGAATTATCCGATTGTTTTTACAGGAATCACTGACCAAAACTATATTAAATATAACCTGACTGCAACCATATAAAAATCAATGAAAGTCTGCAAGTTTAAATTCAGGAATTTCAATACATTTTTTATTCAATGAAGTACTGAGGCATATTTCTGGTCCTAGCTTAGCCTGGCAATGAGTTAATTGGTAGTAATTATTAATTGGAAAGGTATTCTTCTAAAGCATGTGAAATAATTCATCTAATCACTTTACTGACATTGACTCCTTAATACTTGTTTGTATTAAAAACAAAAAGAAAATGCTTCCCAGAAGAGCAATATTTCCTATGGATAATGACTTAAGGACCTAGAATATAAAGATGGTTTAAAGCCTCAAATTTCACCAAGTGGAAAATTCCTTTAATGTAAAATAGTTTTTCTTCCATTTCTCCCCTTTTCCCTGCCCCTGTAATTTCCTTTGCACTGGGTTGTCAATGAAGATGATAAATAAAATGAACATGATATCACCACCATTTAGGATGTATATGATAACAGTGCTTTTCATCCATAGTTTTGAATACTCAAAAGTTTGTTATCCTCATTTTACAGATGGGAAAACGGATTAAATATCTTGCCCATAGTCAGAAAGCATGTCTGTCACATAACTGGGACTAGAACTCATGTCTCCTGACTTCCAGTCCAGTGCCTTATCCAATGCATGGATATCTCCTATGAGAAATGATAAATACTGTACATTAAAAGATTGGGTAGTGGGGGCCATATAAGATCCTACAATAGACAGATTAAGAGTTTTCAAACCTTTGAACTATCAGGTAATAATTCCTTTCTAATCTTGGAACCCTAACTGGCTGGAGAGAAAAAGGTAGCCACAAACTAGTCCAAAAGCACCAAGCAGCTATGGCCATCTTTCACTAAAGTATCCCTAGCCGTTACTGAATTTATTTATTTTTTTAAAGTGTGCGTAAAGGAGATCACTCAACTGATGAAGACAGGAACAGCAGTCTCCGAGCAGAATCAGGAAATAGTCAGCTGACTGACCAAAGCTAGCTATGGAAAACAAAAGCAATAAAGCTTTTTTTTCTTTCTTTCTCCTACCATGAAAACCATTCGTAAAGTGAGGAAAACAGAGAGGGTGGTAATGACAAGATGGATGATGGAGACAGAGACCAGGTTATACTAGAAAATCTCCATGTAGTAGAATTAAGGAACTGGCATTTTAAGGTTTCAATAACAGTTTAACAAAAGCATAAGTTAAATCATTAGGAGGCAGCTGAATAGCTATTGTAGAGAGTTAAGACTCCAAAGCAAATATTCATGAACTATGATAAGTTAATACTAAGGGTCTAGAATCAGAAGACACACCAGAATCAAGTAGTGTCAGATGATCTCTGAGAACAGGTATACAAAGAGCAAGAGGATAGATAACAGTCAAATAAGATTACTAAGCCTGATAAGGTATCCATTGAGGTGAACACGTGTCCACATTTAGAGCTTGCTGCTGCTCTTATGAGTTCAACGAAAGCAGCAGTGTGTGTGTGTGTGTGTGTGTGTGTAGACTGAATCCAGAAGGTGTTAAAACCGTCCTTACTAAGCTCTCTCAGATATTTGCCTTTTTTCGTGCATCTTTGCAGAATATCGGGGAACTCAGAAATCATACCTACTGCAAAACAAAATTTCAGTCAAAGTTTCAGAAGTATGACAATGTTTCAAAAATCACACTTACGGATGAC
Organism: Gopherus flavomarginatus; assembly: GCF_025201925.1. NCBI lineage: Eukaryota > Metazoa > Chordata > Testudines > Testudinidae > Gopherus > Gopherus flavomarginatus. The sequence goes on from NC_066621.1 coordinate 147,118,623, forward strand.
TTTTAACAAAATAATGACAAATCTTAATTTTCAAAATATTACATCAACAGTGAGATACACAGTATCATATTTATATACCATTAATTCAAATAATTTTACAGGGTCATCTTTGTAGATGAGACAAACTATAGACTATTGCTCTATATATTCTCTTCACTTACCAGTCTGAATACACATACTAAGCAGCAGAAATACTGAGTAAGCAGCAAGGCTGGCAACAATCAGCAGCAAGATGCTAAAATATAAAATACTGTAGTTTAAGGCATTTCTTAAAGTAAAAAACATTCTCTTTTTAAAACTGGTTTATGATTGCACAAGAAAGAAGTTATGAGACAGGACTTCCTCATTTTATGGCTCACATCTGCTGACCAAAGTTCATATGGTCACTGACTTATCTGCTGTTTGCTGTGTTCCACTGCACTTCACATTTTTATGTGCTAGACTATAAGTCATCACAGATTTATGGAGGACAAGAGCACTGCATGTGAACCATCTCATAACCACAATTGGAACATAACCACCAGGAATTGCAACTCTACCACATGCGTTTCTGTATATATATTAAAGTGAACTTAGTCCTTACAGAAGGAGTCAGACTAAATGCAATGGTAGTTAGTCCTCTATTTATTCACAGAATAGGTACTGCATACAGAGTAGAAATACAAGCTTCCCCACATTGCTCAGCAGAAGTGCATCAGCCCTATCCTGGACAGCCCAATTCTAAAACTAAATGGGATAATGATTTTGTGATATAAACATCTATCCATAGGAACTGGGTTGAGTACCAAATTGCCACCAATTTAATGGTAATTTAATGAGACTTCAGGTCAGTACCCCCACAGGCCAGATTTGAATGAATAACCTAGAAGTGAAAGGGGTCCATAGCCTTAAATGCCAAAAATACAAGCCACCCAGTCCGTATGCAATGTAATATTTTTCCATACAAAAATTTCAGCTCAGATCTTGCTCCCCACTTAAAAAAAAGTTATGTACAGTACTTCAGGAACATGTAAAGGTCATTTTAGAAAGGATATGTATGTGAAACTAAAAATTTACCTAAATCCAATGACCCCTGTGTTGGCCATGGCATAAGATAAACCAAGTATTCCACTTCCCATGATTGCATTCATTAAATTAAATACTGAGAAACCAAAGGAAACACCTGAAGATGCATGATTCAGAGCACTCTGTAAATAGGATAAACAAATACAATTAGTATGAGGGTTTTGTGTTTTTGTTTGTTTGTTTTGGAGAGACCAAAGAAATTTCAGCCACATAACTTCTCTCTCTCTCCATTAGCAGACCCTTAAAAAACTCTAGAACCCAGACTTAAAAAATAAATAGTACAGCGTAGTAATGATCCCCAAACACAGTAGTTTTCTACTGCAAACTAGAGTGGTTTATATTCAAATGTGGTTAGCTTTGTTTGTTAAAGATGACTTTGATAGCCATTGAAGTTGGGGAGAAGGAGGAGAAAGATAAGGAAATGGCAGCACTTGGGAGAGCTGAATGCTTCCAAGCCTTAGTTAAATAAATGATCAGACATCTCAGAATAACTGTTCTCCTCACTTTAAAGACTTGTACTACGCTGTGTGCCTGCATCAATGCTCATTTCTTCTTGCTCCACTCTGTAGGGCCAAATCTCCCGGCTATCAGCCCCACTTTGTATCCTTGTCATCTTTCTGCCACCTTCTAGGTATTATTTTATTAGTTCACACTGTCCTTTGAGCGTAAGAGTCTTTTTTTCATGTGCTAAACTCCTTCTCCTCTCCTTAAAATATCTCCTCAAAATACACTTCATAGAATCACAGAACTGGAAGTTGACCTCGAGAGGTCATCTAGTCCAGTCCCGTGCACTCAAGGCAGGACTAAGTATTATCTAGACAATCCCTGACAGGTGTTTGTCCAACATGCTCTTAAAAATCCCTAATGATGGAGATTCCACAACCTCCCTAGGCAATTTATTCCAGTTCTTAACTACTCTGACAGTTAGGAAGTTTTTCCTAATGTCCAACCTAAACCGCCCTTGCTGCAATTTAAGCCCACTGCTTTTTGTCCTATCCACAGATCTTAAGAACAATTTTTCTCCCTCCTCCTTGTAACAACCTTTTATGTACATCTCTACCCTGATATAACACAACCCGATATAACACGAATTTGGACATAATGCGGTAAAGCAGCAGTCGGGGGGGGGGGGGGGGGCTGCGCATTCCGGTGGAGCAAAGCAGGTTCGATATAACACGGTTTCACCTATAACGTAGTAAGATTTTTTTGGCTCCTGAGGACAGTGTTATATCAGGGTAGAGGTGTACTTGAAAACTGTTATGTCCCCTTTCAGTCTTCTCTTCTCCAGACTAAACAAACCCAGTTTTTTCAATCTTCCCTCACAGGTCATGTTTTCTAGACCTTTCATCTTTTTTGTTGCTCTTCTGTGGACCATCTCCAATTTGTCCACATTTATCCTGAAATGTGGCACCCAGAACTGGACACAGTACTTCAGTTGAGGCCTAATTAGTGCAGAGTATAGCGGAAGAATTATTTCTCGCATCTTGCTTACAATACTCTTTTGCTAGTATCTCCCAGAATGATGCTTGCTTTTTTTGCAATCGTGTTACACTGTTGACTCATATTTAGCTTGTGATCCACTATGACCCCTAGATTCCTTTCTGCAGTTCTCCTTCCTAGGCAGTCATTTCCCATTTTGTATGTGTGCAACTGATTGTTCTTTCCTGAGTGGAGTACTCTGCATTTGTCCTTATTGAATCTCATCCTATTTACTTCAGACTGCTTGTCCAGTTCATTTTGAATTTTAATTCTACCCTCCAAAGCACTTGCAACCTTTCCCAGCTTTAAAAGCAGCAAAGAATCCTGTGGCACCTTATAGACTAACAGACGTTTTGGAGCATGAGCTTTCGTGGGTGAATACCCACTTTGTCAGATGCATCTGACAAAGTGGGTATTCACCCACGAAAGCTCATGCTCCAAAACGTCTGTTAGTCTATAAGGTGCCACAGGATTCTTTGCTGCTTTTACAGATCCAGACTAACACGGCTACCCCTCTGATACTTTCCCAGCTTGGTACTGTCCGCAAACTTTATAAATGTACTCTCTATGCCATTATCTAAATCACTGATGAAGTCTTCATGAAGTCTATCAAAAACAAATGCTCCAATATTCTTACTCAATGGCCACATTACATATCATTTGTCTGAACTAGCCTATCAGCTTCCTGGGGTGGAGACTGTCCTCATTTACTTCTAGGGCACCAAGCACACCAATGCTAATAAAATACAAGCAGCACCAAACAATGCCCAGACAGTAATTCTCACCCAGCTTCCCCACATTCTCATCAGGGCTGCATGTCCCTGCTGGTTTAAACTCAGTCCAGATCAGTAGCATCCAACCCCAATAGCTATTACCATCTAATACTTGTTCAAAACGAGTTTGGTGATCTCAGTCAAGTGAACAAATGTTTCACTTCATAAACAACCCACACCATCACCAATGGCCCTAATCTACTTTCTCGGGTGGCAGGGTCAAGCAAAGAAGCCAAGGCTTGAATTGCCCATGGACAATGATTTATCCTCCCAGTAGGGTGACCAGACAGCAAATGTGAAAAATGGGGACAGGGTAGGGGGGTAATAGGAGCTTATATAAGAAAAAGACCCCAAAATCTGTCCCTATAAAAACAGGAGTACTTATGGCACCTTAGAGACTAACAAATTTATTTCAGCATGAGCTTTCGCTACAGCCCACTTCTTCGGATGCATAGAATGGAACACACAGACAGGAGATATTTATACATACAGAGAACATGAAAAGTTGGAAGTATGCATAGCAACAGGAAGAGTCTAATCAATTGAGATGAGCTATCATCAGCAGGAGAAAAAAAAACTTTTGAAGTGATAATTAAGATGACCCATAGAAGGTGTGAGGAGAACTTAACATAGGGAAATAGATTCAATTAGTGTAATGACCCTACCATTCCCAGTCTCTGTTTAGGCCTGAACTCGAAATAATATGCAGATTAGACACAATTAACTCAGGTCTAAACAGAGACTGGGAATGGTAGGGTCATTACATTCATTGACTCTATTTCCCTATGTTAAGTTCTCCTCACACCTTCTACGGATCATCTTAATTATCACTTCAAAAGTTTTTTTTCTCCTGCTGATGATAGCTCATCTCAATTGATTAGCCTCTTCCTGTTGCTATGCATACTTCCACCTTTTCATGTTCTCTGTATGTATAAATTCTCCTGTCTGTGTGTTCCATTCTACGCATCCGAAGATGTGGGCTGTAGCCCATGAAAGCTCATGCTGAAATCAATGTGTTAGTCTCTAAGGTGCCACAAGTACTCCTGTTCTTTTTGCAGATACAGACTAACACGGCTGCTATTCTGGAACCTGTAAAAACAGGACATCTGGTCACCCTACCTCCCACCCCGGTCGCCCCTCAAAGCACTAGCGGGGAAGCCTGGCTAGGCGAGACCTGTCCTGGGGATAAAAAGCCTTCACCTCCTCTCCTGACACCTCCCTCCTCCCCGGCTCCAGCTCAGACCCAGCTCTGCTCCTGCCACAGACACCCCTCCCCGGGAGCCCCTCACGCCCAGCCCCCTCACACACATTGCCCAGCGGCGCGGGAGGCAGCAACGGGGCGGACTCCTGTTCCCCTTCCTGCTCGCGGGCAGACAGGTACCAGCCTGGCTCGCGGTTGATACTCCCGGCGGGACCCGGCCGCTGCATGCTGCCTTGTGAGCCGAGCCGAGCGAACCCCTCCGTCCCGATCCCACTCTCGAGGGGCGGGAGTTGGGCGGTGCCTCAGGCCGGACTGGAGCCTCCCCCTGGCGCCGCCTGATGTCGTCACACACCCTCCATGACGTATCCATGCGCCTGAGGAGGGAGCAGAGACGTAGGCACGCGCGCTGCGGGAGCCCGGCATGAGGTGAGGGGCGGGCAAGGCTCGCAGCCTGGCGGGGGGGTCGGTTAGTGAGGAGGCTACGGAGCCCCGGGGGGAGGTAGGCCCTGGGTATCTGACTGAGGGGAAGGGGCGGCCCCGCCCCGCCCCGCCCCGCCCCACTCGGAGCAGGAGGCTGCGGTGCCGTGAAACCGGCGCACCTGTCCCGCTGGCTGAGGAGCGAGCCCGACCCGGGGGTTACCCGTTCTGGCTGGTGCCCGGCCAGGGCTGCACAGAGACGCCGAGGTGGAAGTTCACGGTCTTTATATCTCACCTGCCCCGCCGCTGTTGTTCGCCCGCTGGAGAGTTACCGCCCTGAAGCCCTCGTTCGCTTTTCATTGTGCAAGGCGGTCGTTCGCTCCTCGCCTCGCCTGGCCCGGCCCCTGGAAGCACACTAGGGCGGTTCTTCTCTTTGTGGGCTGGGGGTTTGGCTACACGTGCAGCTGTACAGCACTGGGAGTTACAGCTGTCTTCGTACAGCTGTGTGGGGAAAGCGCTGGAGTGTGGCCATAATGACAGCTACCCGCGCTGCAGTGCGGCTGTATTTGCATCGCTGTTGGGAGTGGCTGAACAGGCATTCTGGGATACCTCTGAATACCTCTGGAGGCCAATTACAGTGTGTTTGGTGGCCACACTGGCGGAGCAGTGCTGCATCAGCAGCGCTGCAATCGTTATACCCCAGGCAGAGCATGAGTACAGTCAGCGCTGCAGCCAGGGACATACAGCGCTGTATGTGCCTTGCAAGTGTGGACGGTGAGTAAGTTGCAGCGCTGTAAACCCACCACCAGTGCTGCAACTCTCCAGTGTAGCCAAGCCCTTAGCTCCCAGGTCAGGAGAGGTTCATAGGCACAAGAAAAAGGCTGCAGCGGCTACTGCAAACTCAGAGGGGAACGTTTAGTTGTTTAAAAAAGTTTCCATTTTGTTACCGAAATGTCGGATTTGCCTAGCTGAGAGCCAATGATAGCTAGACAGGGATAAAGAAAGGTTGCTTTATTCTGCAGAAGAAAGGAGAGTTTTGTATCCTGGTACAAAGACTCTACTCCATACAAAAACCAAGAATTTTTTATACACACTCACACACAGGGTTTGGTTGTGTTAGCATTTGATTGGTGGTTAGCAAACCCTGCACTTCTGCAATTTGCGTAGCAAAAACCGGCTTAGGACGAGCTTTAACTGCCTTAAGACCGATAAGGGAAGACAGTTTAAAAGTTTAGGCTACTGTGTTTGTGAGGTGTCCAATTTTTCCTAATGGTTGCCATCTATAATAAGGCTATTAGCTGTTTGGGGGTTGCTGCTGACACAGTTTTCCCTTTGGGCCTGATAATCCAAAGTGTCGGGCCCGATACGCAATTTGCTTTTAAGCTGGAGAGAGAGATATTGTGCTTTTTACGGCCAGTAGAGCCCTTAGTAACATTAACAAACATTTTGCACATTGCAACATTACCCAAACAACACACAGAAAGAAAAGAGAAAATAATTTGACAATTTTACAGAAAAGGCCAGTAAAGCATGACCCAGGTCTGGGAGGAGGTTTTCAAAATTAAGGGTATGATCAAGAGATACAGTGTGGAAAACAACAGCTGCATTCTTGATGACTTGCAAATTCTTCTTAATAAACCAGAGCGATTAATATCAAAACAGCATCTTTTTTCAATGCGAACACCGGCCCCCCCCCCCACTTTAGCATTTATGGCATTTAGCACATGCATATTTTGCAGTGTTACTTTTGCTATGTTATCGATTTCTTGTTGTAACTTTTTGGAAAGCATTTAAGGAGGCATTAACTGCTTTAAGTTTTGCAAAAATGTTTACCACTGCCCTTTTCAGCTCCGCTACCCTCAGTTCAGGAATAAGTTCACGTATAAAGGAATGAAATTCCGTTTGCCTGATTACTAGAGGGTTTTCAGCACATTTAACCCAAGCCTCTTTTAAGGGTGTGAAGAGCTTGTGAGAATAAGTTCCCAGGTGGAGGATTTGGCCTGAGTCCAGTGTGGTGTTTACTTGAACGTCTAGTAATACCCTGGCCCCACCACACCGGCCATGTCAACCCGGTGGAAGAGCTTTATAAGCATTATGGCCACAAATAAAATACAGACCGGGGCTTTGTAAATAAAGGGTGAGGAAGCTTTTTGCTACTTGGTGGCGCCAATCTACCCTAACATCTTGATGTTTGGAGTTGCCAAATACTTGGCCCCGGCACTGTCAATTGGATGCATTTAAATGTCCCATGGCGGGGGTGTTGTTTAAGATACCCCCACAGTATGTAACAGCAAACAAGTGTGATGTAAAGCTTACTAGTGCCCCCTGTCATTTAGAAATTTTTACAAGGGATGAGTGAGGTGATAAAATACCAGAGGAGACGTCCATATAATATGCATGGGTCTCATTTATGGGACCAAAGGGAAGGAATGAAGGAAACCACTCACCTTGATAACGTTCACCTGTTAATTTCGCAATATAGGCCTTTTGAAACTGGCAGGGAGGTCTCTGAGTGTCTACACCAATTTTTAAGGGGTAAAAGGTTTCATTTCTAACACTAAACCTAAGGGTTTGATTGCAGGCTTTTAAGGGGATGTAACCCAGTTCCTTCCCAGTCCCGTCAACAGCATTAAAATATAGGGCCAGCTTGTACCCAAACCCAAGGATATCGAAGAGAGGGACCCGTTGGGCCTCCCAACTATGATGCCAAACCTCAGACGTTTTCCCACGCTTATCAGATTGGTATTCTCCTTTTCACCACAGCTTTCCGCACCACTTGTAGGGAGAGAGTTTCAGAGAGGTTTAAAGGTACAGCCAACAGTTCTATTCCTTGCTCAGAACGAGTTCGGTGACACAACCAACAGTCAGACAAGTGTCCCAATGTGGCCAGTCGCTGAAGAGGTTTAGCCGCTGGATGCGGGTTAGCTTGTACAACGGGCAGGCTCAGAAATAATAGCCACTGCAGCACCGTCTGAGAACCCATAGTCACAAAGTTTCAGGATTTTGTTTGTCGGAACAAAAGCTTTAGTCCCTCGAGAGGTTTAGTTTTTCAGGTATTGTCTGCTTTTGGCTTTTCCGGGTCACAGTGGGAAGAGCTGATGGTGCTCCCTCGAAGTCCTATGTTGTCTGCTACTGGCCCCAGCCTATAGGCTAGCTTGATTTGGGTGTGGTGGATTCAGGTATCCCATTCCCTTACTCAAATTGCAGTGTGGGAGATAAGAAGGACTTGAAAAGGGCCAGCCCACCGAGGTTGGAGAGGCTCGATTTTTCACTCTTTTACATAGACCCAGTCCCCTGGCTGGATCCAGTGAACAGGTACATCAGCGAGTAAGGACTGAAATTGGGATGCATACCTGATTAGGAGAACAAACCAGGACGTCATTCACATACAAGAAATAAGTGGACCCACCAGGTAGCTTAATATCAGCTAAATTGCGTGTCAGGATAGAGGAGAAGATGGTTGGCGATTCAGCATATCCTTGTGGTAGCCGAGTTTAGGTCAGCTGCTCTGCCCTCCCAGTCTCTGGATCCGTCCATGTAAATACAAAGATATTCCAGCTGTCTTGATTTAGGGGAATACTGAAAAAGGCATTACACAAGTCTATTACCAAGTAGCAAGCAGTACCTGCTAGAATGGCAGTTAGGATAGTGTGAGGGTTAGGTACCACGTTGTGTCTAGCCTGAATGACTTTTCACTGCATGCAAGTCCTGGACAAATCGGTATACCGGTTTTCTCTCTGGATCCGTGTTAGGTTTTCTGACTGGCAGAATGGGGGTGTTGAAAGGAGACTTGGTGCAAACTAGCACTCCCAGCTGCAGGAGTGTGGTGATAAGGTTCCAGAGGCCTAGCAGAGCTTCTTGGGGGATGGGGTACTGACAAATTTGAGGAATTACAATGCCCGGCTTTAAGGTTATACACACTGGTTCTGTCCGGAGAGTGCCCAAGTCTGTTTTTAAAGTGCCCCATAAGGGAGGCTTTTACCTCTTGTCTGAGTCGCTCGGGTAGGATTGGGTTCGCAGGCAGGATCAAGTCCTCTGAAGCCTGGGTCAGAACAGCACACAGCTGGGGAAGCTGGTTTTGAAGTAACCGGAGGACGATCCTGTCATCTGAAAAAAAGATCTGAGCATGCAATTTACACAACAGGTCTCTGCCCAAGAGGTTAACTGGGGAATCCGGAGCTAGCAAAAAGGCATGGGAGGCGGAGACACCAGAAATGTTCACAGTAGCCTCCTGCAACACAGAACAGTCAAATGGCTTTCCACCTATGTGGATATTTAACATGTAATCCAAAGGGCTATCCTTAGAGGGTTTCCTCTGAGACACACCCATTCCCTTTTCTGGCACTCAAATAGAGAATTAAACAGAAGGAAGGAGGGAATAATGGTCTAATCCAAAAAATCCAAGCCAGCAATCTCATCTTACATTGACTGCTACAGGGGACGGAACAGAAGGATCTTAATACGACCTCAGGGCTTCCTCGCACGTTATGGCTTCCACCCTGAGGAATTACGAACAAGAAGCTTAGTTCTGCCCACACAGCTAACACCCAAATGTATAAGACAGAAATATAGTAACCAGGTAACCAGAATATAACCAGAACCCGAGAAGTGTTTCCTTATCCTATTAGGGCTCACCTTATTGGCGCACGAACCCTAGGGGCTGTGGTCAAGTAAGGAAGAGGGGCTAAGCACCCTGGTGGCGCCGCTCGTAGTTCACCGCAGCTGTCCGGAGTCTGATGTCCGAGCTAGGAGGGTCCCATCTGGGGTCCCCAGAAACTGTTACCGAAATGTCGGGTTTGCCTAGCTGAGAGCCAATGACAGCCAGATAGGGATAAGGAAAGGTTGCTTTATTCTGCAGAAGAAAGAGTTTTGTATCTTGGTACAAAGACTCTACTCCATACAAAAACCAAGAATCTTTTATACACACTCACACACAGGCTTTGGTTGTGTTATCATTTGATTTGGTGGTTAGCAAACTCTGCACTTCTGCAATTTGCGTAGCAAAAACCGGCTTAGGACCAGCTTTAACTGCCTTAAGACCGATAAGGGAAGACAGTTTAAAAGTTTAGGCTACTGTGTCCGTGAGGTGTCCAATTTTCCCTAATGGTTGCTAGCTATTATAAGGCTATTAGCTGTTCGGGGGTTGCTGCTAACTGTCACAATTTGAATCAAGTTCAGGGATCCATTTGTTAGTCCTTTGGGCCCAAGTTGATCTGCTCTTGCTCCTCTAAAATTAAACTGGACCCACTTGTCCAGAAAACCTGCCTGTCAATCAAATTCAGAAAGAGGAGGCTAATATAATCCGTCTCTCTTTAAGGTTCAGTGTAAGGCACGGTTCACTTAAATTAAATTGACCTAGCTACTGATACTCAGGGCTATGGAAAATGTATGTGCCCCGAGGGCTATAGGTAGGTTTGACCTAACTGCTGGTGCAGACAGAGGTAGGGCACTGGAAAAATGGTTTTGTTGACCTGATTACTGCCTCTTGGAGGGATGGATTAACTATATTGAAAGAAAACCATCTTACATTGATGAAGAAAGCGTTCGCACTACAGTAGCTGTCGTATAAACATGCCCTACAACATAATCAGGGAATTAATTCTGCAGATTGGGTCTTTGAAGCAAGACCAGCCTGCTTCTGACCCAGTTCAAGTGCAACCTCAAGATAAAACAGTCTATCTGACATCAATTGTTTTGGAGGGAGACTAGCAACAGAAAATTCTTCAGTTACTTTGAATTTAGCAAAATAAAGGCCTTAGTATACCATCAAAAGAACCTTGAAATGAATCCATTTTCATAGTGACAACAAATGCAGATTATGGAGCTAAGGAATTACTAATTGTTCCTTGGTAGAGAAGGAAGACAAACACAAAACATTCAACTTTTGCAGCTTTCAGATTAATTTCAAGGCAAGCCTTTTAGGAGCGGATTACTTGTAATGTGAAGGGGGCTAAAGAAAGCATGAGTGATTGTATTCAGAACTCCATTAGAGAGGAAAGATAGTCTTTCCAGAAAAACTTAAGAAGATAAGTCTTCCCAGAATAATGTTGCCAAATAGAGTTCCAAATGGAAACAACATCCAGACACTGAAATTCTGAACTCATCCAATGAGGAGTGGTAGCCACATTAACTGAGTAACTAGAGAGCATAAGCCACCTTCAATGGGCTTTCTAGGAGCATTACTTAAATCAGGTTTCCTGCAAAGGGGCAGTCTAGTGGAATGGGGCAAGGTGAAGAGTGAAACAAAGAAACTTGTATGACCCCACATCTGTTTCTGATTCTGTGGTTGTGGGTGACACTTGGAAAGACCTCTACTTCCACCACCATATGGTAACCCTTTGTACAGCTGGCCTTCCTAGCAGCTGATGTATCTAGCCCCAGAGGTGAAGGCACCAAAGTCTACTGGACTAGGGTTATATATATATATATATATATATATATATATATATAAAAACCATTTTTTACACTTAGCTTAAGCTGTGAGAGCACATACACTCACCAGTGCCTGTCCAGTCTGAACACTGGGGAGCCGTTGGTGAGTGAAAAGAAGGGCAAAAAATTAAGGTAAAAGATACACAGGAAGAGGATAGAAACACAAAAGGTGGTAGCAACTGCATGAGGGCAGACCAGGAAATGAGGGTGCACAGGGTGTGGATGGCTTTTTATCACCACCAAAAAATCAGCTGTTTGACTTAGGAGCAATACAAATAAGACTTGCATCCAAACAACTGACTGCCATCATGGGAAGACTTACACAATGAGACACAGCACTCAGATACTATACTACAGTAATGAGTGCACTATGAAAACCTAGTATCAGAGGGGTAGCCGTGTTAGTCTGGATCTGTAAAAGCAGCAAAGAATCCTGTGGCACCTTATAGACTAACAGACGTTTTGGAGCATGAGCTTTCGTGGGTGAATACCCACTTCCTCAGATGCATGTAAACCTAGATAGAACTAGTGTCAGGGGATAGCTCTACCTCTTCCTCTTGTAAAACCAGTAATAGCCTCCTTTTGTATATATTGAATGGGGAGGTAGAGCAGACAGAAAGCAGCAGCCCTTAGGGGAAACACTCAAAGACAAAAAGAGATTCCTGTTCCATTTCAGGTTACCCTCTCATAAATGAATGAAGTCCCTGCAGAGTGGTTCCACCCACCAGCAACTGCAGTCTGGCTACCAGTGCTCGCTGATCAGCTTTATAAGAGACAGCAAACAGATCTAAACACATTTGTCTTAATGGGAGCATCATCAGGCCCATCAATCGCAAGTACACTTCATCTTTGTGTATGGCTATGAGGTGATTGTCCACCATTACTTAAAATTGGTTGAGATGTGTTTTTTTGGCCACGTACAAGGTTAAAATTTGTAGCCTAATTCTCTATTTATGAACGATAAATGTTCATGTTGTGCATTACTTGATACAAACAAACTTTATTTTGTGAGAATTGCAAATCCATGTGACTTGCAGTATTTTTTTTTAATGGAATGATTACATAATGTCTATAAAAAGAATAATTTCCCTTCTAGGATTTTATGGAGATTATATGGCTACTCTGCTAGACTACTGAAAACTAAACTTTTTAGAACAGCTGCATTAAACACATCATTTCCAGAAGTTTGGTTACTGCTGGTACAGTATTTTGAAAGAGTACCTGGATTTTTTTGGGTAGTTCAGAGAAACAGTTTCTTTACAATGCCTGAAATTCTAGAAAATAAAGCTGATATTGAACTGTATACACCTCATCCTGAAGTACGTGGAATGACAACACTTGACAGAGCAGCTTTCAAAAGGACAATTGTTGTTCCAGTTCTAAAAGTGAAAAAAGAAGTAATAAACAAATTGTTAAAATCCCTCAAACATACAACACTGCAGCGCCCAGGTCTGAAGCGAGTGATTGATGATCCAAAAGATGAAGACAGTAGACTTGTTTTGTTGGATCCTCATAAAATATCAGCAGAATATTCACTGGGAGAATCTGAACAAGAAATATTAAAGCAGTTTAGTATTGACCCTCAGGTGTCCAAGTATAACTTAGAACTGACTTATGACCATTTCAAGACTGAGGAAATCTTACGAGCGGTGCTTCCTGAAGGTCAAGATGTCACCTCTGGATTTACTAGGATTGGCCATATAGCTCACTTGAATCTTAGAGATCATCAGCTACCCTACAAACATCTGATTGGTACGTACAACATTCACACTCAAATAGCTTTGGGAGAAGCGTATAATTGGATAAAAGTCATTTTAACAAGTGCCTGAGCTAGAGATGATTATTTTGCACAGGGAACCTTTTGGGAACCCTCATTGTTTTAAAATTTTCTTACCTTAAACAGACTTTTATAAAAAGTGAATGCTTAGGTTAAAGGGCACTGGATCAGGTTTTTTTATGTATAGTGAACTTGAAGTTAATAGTAGTCTATTGACCTCACTGGGCACTGGGTCAGGCCCTTTGCATCTAGCAAATTTCAGGTTAGGCCCATTAAGCTCAACTCGTTTATGGCAGGGGAGACCAAGATCAAAATGTAACATTTTATTTATACAGCAGCCATAGCTTACTGCTCTAGTCCAGCCTTTGAACTAATGTTACCAGCTGATCTGGGTACCAGTAGAATCACGTTGATATGGGAGTTGAATCGGCCCTCTAGATTATAAATGGTGAAGTGACTAGGTGGAACATCAAACTCACACATTACAGATTGGGAATCTCTGCAGTAGACAGTACTCTCTCCCTGAAGCACAAGAGCCTTCACTGGGAATCTAACCCTCGTTTCAGTGTAAAATATTTGCACTAGGAGTTCCCTGTGACACAGTGGCACTAGTGGAAATAATTTACAGCACACTAAGGGCTTGTCTACATCAGAAAGTTGCAGCGCTGGTGAGGGAGTTACAGCGCTGCAACTTAGGAGGTGTACACATCTGCAGGGCACCACCAGCGCTGCAACTCCCTGTTTGCAGCGCTGGCCGTACTCCCGTTTTGTCTCGGGTGTAGAGGATCCAGCGCTGGTGATCCAGCGCTGGTAATCAAATATAGACACTTACCAGCGCTTTTCTTGACCTCCGTGGAATAAGCAGGTATCCCAGCATACCTGAGGAAGCCTCTGGTAATCAAGCTGGTCTCCTTCCCCGGCTTGCTCTCGCGTTCCCCGAACCCCGAGCAAGCAGGTCTCCTTCCCTGAGGTTTGCTGGGTGGTTCCGGGAACGCGAGAGCAAACCGGGAAAGGAGACCAGCTTCGCCGCGGTTTGCTCTCGCATTCCCCGAACCCCGAGCAAGCAGGTCTCCTTCCCTGAGGTTTGCTGGGTGGTTCCGGGAACGCGAGAGCAAACCGGGAAAGGAGACCAGCTTCGCCGCGGTTTGCTCTCGCGTTCCCCGAACCCCGAGCAAGCAGGTCTCCTTCCCTGAGGTTTGCTGGGTGGTTCCGGGAACGCGAGAGCAAACCGGGAAAGGAGACCAGCTTCGCCGCGGTTTGCTCTCGCGTTTCCCGGAACCACCCTGCAAACCGCAGGGAAGGAGACCTGCTTGTTCGGGGGTTCGGGGAACGAGAGAGCAAACCGGGAAAGGAGACCAGCTTCGCCGCGGTTTGCTCTCGCGTTCCCCGAACCACCCAGCAAACCGCAGGGAAGGAGACCTGCTTGTTCGGGGGTTCGGGGAACGAGAGAGCAAACCGGGAAAGGAGACCAGCTTCGCCGCGGTTTGCTCTCGCGTTCCCCGAACCTCCCTTGAAGCCGCCCAACAGCGCTGCAGTGTGGCCACATCTAACACCACTTGCAGCGCTGGTTGCTGTAAGTGTGGCCACTCTGCAGCGCTGGCCCTATACAGCTGTACTAATACAGCTGTAACAACCAGCGCTGCAAAATTTTAGATGTAGACATGGCCTGAATGATTTCACATGTAAGTCATTCTATAGGTAGTTTGCTTTTTTAAAATACAACTCAGAATTGCTCTCTTATATCTCTTACAGAATTTAAAGATTTAGTAACACTTAGTAGTTGAATATTTTTCTCTCTTTCTTGCAGGTCAGGTTATAATTGACAAGAATCCAGGAATCACCTGTTCAGTAAACAAAATCAATATTATTGACAACACTTATCGAAATTTTCAAATGGAAGTGCTAGCAGGAGAGGCCAATATGATAACAAAGGTACATTTTTCCTATTTTCTCCTGGCACAGCTAGTCAGACACACAGAATGCAGCTGAAGTGGAAGAGTAGATGTGATGGAAAGATATAAAACTTAAATCTTGTCCCAGTCCCACCTCTGGCCCAGTATCTCAGGACTGCTAAGTACTGAATGTGTTCTATATGCCCCAGTCTACCATGAATGAAATCACAGCCATGTTTACAAGATCTTTATAAGGATATTCCTAAGCATTATTTGAACTTGTATAGCCTAGGTTTTATTCAGAGTCAGATAAACTATATTCAAAGTCAGGTAAAGTAACAGACTCTTACAAAGTTACTAGGGTTGGCAATTAATCTCAGTTAACTCATATGATTAACTCAAATAGTGATTCATCACAGTTTTAATCACGCTGTAAACAATATAATACCAATTAATTTTTTTCTGCATTTTCAAATATTGATTTAAATTACAGCACAAAATACAAACTGTAGACTGCTCACTTTATTTTTATTACAAATATTTGCATTGTAAAAATGATAAACAAGAGTATTTTTCAGTTCATCTCAAACAAGTGCTGTAGTACAATCTCTATCGTGAAAATGCAACTTAGAAATGCAGATTTTTTGTTACGTAACTGCGCTCAAAAACAAAACAATGCAAAAGTTTAGAGCCTACAAGTTCATTCAGTCCTACTTCTTGTTCAGCCAGTCCCTAAGACAAACAAGTTTGTTTACATTTACAGGAGATCATGCTGCCCACTTTTTGTTTATGTCACATGAAAGTGAGAACAGGAATTCGCATGACACTTTTGTAGCCGGCATTGCAAGGTATTTACGTGCCAGATATGCTAAACATCCGTATGTCCCTTCGTGCTTCAGCGACCATTCTAGAGGACATGCTTCCATACTAATGATGCTCGTTTAAAAAAAAAAAAAAAAAAAAAAATTAATTCAATTTGTGACTGAACGCCTTGGGGGAGAATTGTATGTCCCCAGCTCTGTTTTACACACATTCTGCCATATATTTCATGTTGTAGTCTCGGATGATGACTCAGCACATGTTCATTTTAAGAACACTTTCGCTGCAGATTTGACAAAACGCAAAGAAGGTACTAGTGTGAGATTTCTCAAGATAGCTACTGCACTCAACCCAAGGTTTAAGAATCAGAAGTGCCTTCCAAAATCAGAGGGATGAGGTGTGGAACATACTTTCAGAAGTCTTAAAAGAGCAAGACTCCGATGCGGAAACTACATAACCTGAACCACCAAAAAAGAAAAATCAGCCTTCTGTTGGTGGCATCTGACTCAGATTATGAAAATGAACATGCGTTGGTCCACACTGGTCTGGATTGTTATCAAGCAAAACCTGTCATCAGCATGGACGCATGTCCTCTGGAATGGTAGATGAAGCATGAAGGACATACGAATCTTTAGCACATCTGGCATGTAAATACCATGTGACGCTGGATGCAACAGTGCCATGCGAACGTTTGTTCTCACTTTCTGGTGACAATGTGAACAAGAAGCAGGCAGCATTATCTCCTTCTAATGTAACCAAACTTATTTGTCTGAGCGATTGGCTGACCAAGGAATAGGACTGACTAGACTTGTAGGCTCTAAAGTTTTATGTTTTATTTTTGAATGCAGTTATTGATGTACATAATTCTACATTTGTAAGTTCAGCTTTCATGATGCAAGTACTGTAGTGCAATCTCTTTGAGGTGAATTGAAAAATACTATCTTGTTTTTTACAGTGAAAATATTTAATCAAAAAATAAAGTGAGCACTGTACACTTCGTATTCTGTGGTGTAATTGAAATCAATATTTGAAAATATAGAAACATCCAAAAATATTTTAAATAAATAGTATTGTTGCTTAATTGTGATTGATTTTTTTAATCACCTGACAGCCCTAAAAGTTACTAATTTAGAACTTAGATTCCCTTCCTCTTCCAAAAAACCCCGAAGTATTTTTACATTGTTAAATACATTTGGTGCAAGAAAATAAGGTAAGTGCTTTGGATTCACTTTGGGCTGGTCTACATTACTGGGAAAATCGATCTCAGATACGCAACTTCAGCTACGTGAATAACGTAGCTGAAGTCTAAGTATCTAAGATCGAATTACTCACCGTCCTCACGGCGCGGGATGGATGTCCGCGGCTCCCCATGTCGACTCCGCAACTCCGTTCGGGTTGGTGGAGTTCCGGAATCGATATAAGCGCGTTCGGGGATTGATATTGTGTCTAGATGAGACGCGATATATCGATCCCTGAGCAATCGATTGCTACCCGCCGATACGGCGGGTAGTGAAGACGTAGCCTTTGTGTAGTGTAGTGCCTGGAGGAAAGGCTGGGACTTAGATGCTGTTCCTGCGTCTAGCATTGACTGACTGACCTAGGCAAGAGATTCTGTGCCTCAATTTTCCCCTTCTGTAACACTTTGGTAGATGTTTTATGACCCTTGAGTGAAAAGCACTATTTGTCTATACACAGAAAGTACTATTAATTTAACTGGGTTGTTGAGGCTTAGATGGGAGTTAAGGCAACAATTACTAATTTGGCAATTCCCTTTTTTAATATAATTTTTTATTATTTTGTTAACTTTAACTAGGTTTCCTCCGAAACATAATTGAATAGTTTGGGCATGTAGAGCTGGCAAAATACACAGATAGAAAGCATTTTAATCAGATCAACAATCTGATTTCATTCAAGATTGCAAGGTGGCATTAGCTCATAATTAAGCATATTTGAGCTATGTTTGTCTACTACAGGAGTTCTTGCACTGTGGGTATGAGAGTGTAAAATAGTTTTGTATTATGTGTCTATTGGCAAGGCAAATGGTAGTGATTCTTTGATTAATCATTAAATTACTTGTCAAGCTAGCACAAAAAAAATTTCAGATCGGAGAGGGGAAGGTGTGAGGCTTCCTGGAGGTACCCAGCGTTGTAAGGCACCTTGCTACCACCTACCCGTATTGTGAGGAATGCTTGTCTGTGCCTGCCTGAGGATCAGCTCCCCAACTCCATCTGCAACACAAGCACTCCCCTCTAGGCCTCGCAGGTCCCACTTTTACTCTGAAGGTTAGCAATAGGCATACCCCAATCCTCTAGCCCTCAGACTGTCTCCCTGGACTGTCCAGTCCCTGGTCCACTGTACACTTGCAGTATTGACAGATTCACTGCTTCCAAAGGAGCAGTACACCCCAGCTTACCATTTCAGATCACCACTCTGTTTAGCACACAGCACTTAAATATGTTGATAGTGCAATCAGGTATAAGTTTATTTAACAAAGCATAATAATAGCAATAAGTAGTATTGGAAACAAATGATTACATAAAATAACGTATCCCAGAGCCTAGTCTTAATTCACAAGATATTCTCAGGCCTTGTAGAATATTGCTCACCCAAAATCCTTGCAGCATTGTCACAGCCAGGCTAGCTGTGACCCTTCTTTCATGAGAGAAGTATGCTGTCAGTTTGCCTCCCAGATGAAGGATTCATTGTGTCCCCCCACCCCTCCAGTATACCAGCCCAATCCTTCATCTTTATTCATAAACACGACTCCCTTCCCTTCTTCTCCCCACCCCAGCTGTTTGTTTAATTTTGTAAGTTTCCTTTCTTATAGATTTTGCCATCTTTCACTTTGCAACTGGCTTAGTATGCAAATAGGCATACTGCATGGGGCATACAATACTCAAATGGCCAGAGAGGGAGATAAGTGTCTGTTACCTCCTACCTAAAATGAACATTTTTGAGGTTTGTCATTTCCTGGGGCCTGCCTTAACTTCAAGACCATAGGAAAAAATTTTCAGTAGAGATACATAACTCAAATATTATCCATTCAGACATTTAGCAATGATTACGGTGATCAGAGGGCAACTGGCTCAAGGTAGAAATCTCCCATATCAGCCTTTGGTAAACTATTATGCATATATCCAACGTTGGAGATGCCTGTAAAACTCTGTGTACCCTTTGTGCCCTCTGCCAGTTGGCATCAAGGGGTCCTTGTGTCACAGAAGTAAAGGAGGTTTTATATCACTACCTCACTTCAGTAATCATTGGTACACTCCAAGGACTTCAGGCATCTCAAACTTCTTGTTTGATGGGAGTTGGTAACCAGGACTATGCTACCTGTGAAGGCCAAGTGCAATACAGTTTCAGAGTCTGTAGAATTGGCTACCAGCAGCTGAATTTGATCCACTACTGCCATATTCGCATTTTCATCCTGTTATTTACTGTGGATTCTAGAAGGAGGAGGATTTGAGGAATCTTTCTGAAACCAGCTACTAATAAAGCAATTATCAGCCAGTCACAAAGTCCTTGAAGGGACTGATTTTTTTTAAATGGTTGCTTTTTTCCCCGCCTGGTGCTTTACATATGCCAGCTACCTGAACTGACTGACTGAAATATTCCCTATTTGGCCACAGAGGACCATTTAATGGCCCTTTTATAGAAAGATTTGGGCTGGGAAAGCCAATTGGCTTTGAAGATGTTTTCAGAATAACAGAATGCTTATTATATAAGATCAAGATTTACTTGTCCTATCAGTGGCATGAACACCAATGTTCCCATTACATTTTAGTAAAATGTTTAATAAATTGATTGTTTAAACATACGTGTATGTCTGGAATCTAAATACAGGTGGTTTAAACAAATGTCTCGAACTTTTTTCAGACTAGAGAAAACTACATCACCTATGAATTTGACTTTTCTAAAGTCTATTGGAATTCCCGTCTAAGCACAGAACATGGCCGTATCATTGAACTTTTAAAGCCAGGTGATGTTCTATTTGATGTCTTTGCTGGGGTTGGGCCTTTTGCCATTCCAGCTGCAAAGAAAAAGTGCAGCGTATTTGCAAATGATCTCAACCCTGAATCCTACAAATGGCTTCTACACAACTGTAAATTAAATAAAGTGGACAAAAAAATAAGAAAATTCAATATGGATGGTCGGGATTTTCTTCTGGGGCCAGTTAAAGAAGAGCTAACCAAGGAACTGTCACTTCTGACAAAAGAAAGGAAAAACACTCTGCACATAGTCATGAATTTGCCAGCTTTGGCTATCGAATTTCTAGATGTTTTCAAACATTTCTTAGATGGAAAGCCATGCAGCACTGACCTCCTTCCCACAGTGCACTGTTACAGCTTCTCAAAACATGATAATCCGGCCAAAGATGTTCAAGAAAGGGCTGAAGCTTTTCTGGAAACGTCTTTAGAGGGACGCTGTTCTACTCATCTGGTGAGAAATGTTGCACCAAATAAGGAAATGATGTGCATCAGTTTCCGGATCCCAGCTGAAGTGTTGTTCAAGAAGCAGTGTACTCAGGAAGGTAAATTAAAGTCCAATGCTGGAAACTTTAGGGTTTTTCAACTGTATACTTTGTCTCAAATTATACTTGAGGAAAAAAAAGACCATTTGATGGATTTAAAACTAGAATTCTCTCTGAGCTATGGGGCTGATTCTAGTCTCATTTAGTGGTGTAATTCCAATTTGTTAGTCCTAATTTAGATCCCCTCCTGCACTAAGGAACACACAGGCAGATCCTTGTGAAGTCAGTTGTAGAATCAGAGCCTCTAAATTGGCAGGATCAGGTTCTATAAATTTTAATTGGAAAACCAGGAGTTTCTATGTGAACTTCAATTGAGTTCAGTAGAGTCAGGTTTTAGTCCCAGTAAGGTTAATGGCGTTGACTCATCACCTGCTTACCTTCCACCCTCCCTGCCGATTGTTTTACGCCCTCCTTCTCTGACAGCTTTAACACTGGACTCTTTGCCCTGTTCATTGAAGTGCCACAAGTCATGTGTGTGTGTGTTATAGTGTAGAGACTCTGTCTTGTGTAGAAGTGTATTAAATGTTAATGTATTACTTTATGAACTTTGTTCCAGAGAGTCCTGTGGAACCAGCCTCTAAACGTCTGCGCCCAAATGAAGACTCTCCTGAAGAAAAATAGACTAGTTTAAAAGACTAGTTAACACAATTTTGGTTATTTTGTGCAAGAGAGCTAGGTTGGAAAGCTGCCCTCAAGTCACTGAAAGCAGAATGGATTTGCCCCCATATGCCAAGAAAATAGTCATAATGCATGAAAGTTTTTGTTTTGTTTTGTGAGCACCTTGCTCCTGTGCATTTTTTTTTTTTAAATTCCAGGATCAGTAACTGGACAGGATTATTTCTTTTATTGCAGAGACTATTAAACTTTTTATTTTCTCATGTTGTGGTAGCTCTATCATATGTATGTTGTCGTGGGCGCGGGGGGGAGGAATAGCCAGGGAGGGTGTGATAGCACAAAGATTGTGAATATTTCCAGGTGTACCTTTATTTTGGGCATTTGCAGTTTAGGGCAAGACATTTTTATTGTAAATGTTTTAGATTGGACAACATGGCCCATTCTATTTTTGTAGAACTTTTCTAAGGAGAATTGTAGTTATGTTAGGGAAGGCCATCTGTATCTAGAATCATAGACTATTATGGTTGGAAGAGACCTCAGGAGATCATCTAGTCTAATCCCCTGCTCAAAGCAGGACCAACATCAACTAAATCATCCCAGCCAGGGCTTTGTCAAGCTTGCCCTTAAAAAGCTCTAAGGATGGAGATTCCACCACCTCCCAAGGTAACCCGTTCCAGTGCTTCACTACCCTCTTACTGAAATAGTGTTTCCGAATATCCAACTTAGACCTCCCCCACTGCAACTTGAGACCATTGCTCCTTGTTGTGTCATCTGCCAGCATTAAGAACAGCTGAGCTCCATCCTCTTTCGAACCCCCCTCATTCTTCTCTTCTGCAGACTAAATAACCCCAGTTCCCTCAGCCTCTCCTCATAAGTCATGTGCCCTAGCCCCCTAATCATTTTTGTTGCCCTCCACTGGACTCTCTCCAATTTGTCCACATCCCTTGTGTAGTGGGGGGACCAAAACTGGGCGCAATACTCCAGGTGTGGCCTCACCAATTTCAAATAGAGGGGAATAATCCCTTCCTTCGATCTGCTGGCAGTGCTCCTACTAATGCAGTCCATTATGCCATTGGCCGCCTTGGCAGCAAGGGCACACTGCCGAATCATATCCAGCTTCTCGTCCACTGTAATGCCCAGGTCCTTTTCTGCAGAACTGCTGCTTAGGCAGCAGTTTGTGCAAGCAGAACTGGGCTCTTTCACGTGCAGACAGGTTTGATGCTTACATGTACTGGATTTGCGTGCATGAACACACAAACAGCTTTTGTGTAAGCAAGACAGCTCTTTGAAAATTTGACCTAAGGTACAAGTAAACACATGTACCTGTGCCACTGTAATGATAAATGGTATCACCACCAAACTGATTTAGCGATGTTTTAGAGAACTCTGTACTTACTAAAGCTTGAAAGACTCTGCTACCTACTAAGTGGTCATTAGTACCCAACACAAGTGATTTAGTTTTGCTTCAGTGCAAGCTTGTGGCTAGGGCACTGAACTGGGATGCGTAAATCCCAAGGCCAGAAGGGACCATTGTGATCATTTAGTCTGACCTCCTGTGTAACAGGCCGTAGAACACCTCCAAAATAATTCCTTTTGAAACTAGAGCATATTTTTACAAAAAAATCAGTTTCTCAATCAAGATTTAAAAATTGCCAGTGATGGAGAATCCACCCCAACCCTTAGTGAATTGTTCCAGCGGTTACTTATTCTCTCTGTTAAAGGTATGCCTTTCCGGTTTGGATTTGTCTAGCTTCAAATTCCAGCCACTGTACCCCAGAGACTTAAGTTCACTTGCTAGGTGATCTTGGGCAAGTCATTTAATCCCTCTTATTTACATTGTATACGTTAAGCGACCCAGCACACTTTAGAATCTTTAGCACTTATTTGAGTATTGCTCTTATCTTTCCAGTTCATGTTTCAGTTGTCGCCTCATTTTGTTCACAAATATTTATGTATAAATGAAGAAATACTTGAATTTAGGCACATCCAAAGCTAGATTTTCTGAATACTGAGTACAAAACTGCACGTGAAATTACTGCTTCTGCACCCATAATTAGGAACGGGACATAAAAAGAGCCAGTTAAGTATCTAATCATTTGCACATGTTCTTAGCATGGCTGCATTCACATTTATGACTAGACAGCTAAAATGATACAACTCAACAAGCGGAAGGAATGATCTGGGAAACCAAAGCAAGTGCTTCTCTAATGTCATCCTGTGTGAATTCAAACAAGTACACGTTCACATCACTATGCTTGTACACAGTACAACCAATCTATAATACAGTGCAAACGTATGGAACTTGCCCAGCTGCCTTTCTACCACTTCTGTTTAATGTTAACTGTTCTCCTACAACTAGTTCTCTCGTGCTTCATGTGCCTCCCTTATACACTACCTGTAGCAAGGCTGTCGCTTTCTTGTGATACCAACCCGCCTTTCCTCTCCCTCTCGAAAAAGCAGACCACTGGTTTTTAACAGCTCTTTAAGATACAATTGAAAACTTTACTTCATGTGTAACCTATGCTAGGAACTCTGGTTCTGTTCCCCAGTCAAAACTGCTTTCACATCCTACGCTCCCCTTCAAACGCTGGTCCATGTCACTTCTCCACAGTCTGGCTAAGCACCTCAGACTACCCAAGACCTAGCTAACCTTTGCTGCTAGTTAAGCTTGCTGACTAGCTTCTGCCATCTGTTGGCAGAGGCTGATATTCCTCACTCTGTGGCTTTGTTCTCATCCCCAGTCTCCAATTTAATCTGTTACTTTAAACTCTATAATGCATATAAAGAACCGGGGCTTTGAAGGGCATTAGCCTTCCCCGCCCCCGCCAAAATAAGGATTGCATTAATAGAGGAAAGTCTGGAACTGAAGTTCATTTATCTCAATTTATTAAAAATAGACAAATTTAGTCATGATACAAAAGTACTCATTCAAGTGATACACCGTTATGTTTTAACTCTAGCTCTCCCCTAAATTAAAAAAGTTGCCTAAACACATGTCTATAGCAAAATAGAGACAGCTCATCTTGTCCTTGGCCAGTTCCTTTTCCGTGTAGTCAATGCACTTACCTGATTTAATACAGAAGTAAAACCTCTGCTGACTACATACCCCTATTTGTCACATACCGCCCCATACTGGAATCCGGACAGGGTATCGACAAACAACTACAACTCATACTCAGTAGGGACCTATCCTGAAAGAAACCTTTCCTGAACCCTCTCTTTTGGCCTTCAGACCCTCCTGCAGCCTCTTCAAGCTCATCATAAGAAGCAAGCTCCCCACAGACCAGGACACACCAAAAGCAGCACCAGACCCTGCCAGAACAACAGATGCAAAACCTGCAGAGACATCTACACTGCTGCAATGATCGACACCCCCCCTCCCAATACATCTTTCCAGATCCATGGATCCTACACATGCCTATCACAACATGTGGTGTCCCTCACCCAGTGCACTAAATGCCCCAACAACTATGTTGATGAAATCAGACTATCACTACAGTCTCGAATGAAGTCACACAGGAAAACTTTGAAAGACAAACTCCATCGCCTGTGGGTGAACACTTCTCACAAAGCACTCACTACATCTCACCTATCAATCCTCAAAGGAAACCTGCACAATGCTTTCAAAAGATGAGCCTAGACACTAAAAATCATAGATTGAAAGGACACACTGGAGTGACGTAAATCACTAATCCCCCCCCTGTTTTTTTTTGTTCAGACTTCAGGGGTCTTAATGGGCCTCTTCACCTTGTATGGTCCCTTCGAATGTGTGTTAACTACTTATGCTACTGTGACACTTACCTTTCCCAGACTTGAAGAAGAGCTCTGTGTAGCTCGAAAGTTTGTCTCTCAGCAACAGAAGTTAGTCCAATAAAAGATACTACCTCACCCACCTTGTCTCTCTGGTATCCTGGGACCAACATGGCTACAACAACACTGCATACCTGGGAAAGGACATTCCTGAGGTTAATGTACAGGCCTGGGACTCCACCTCCTCTGCAACTGTTTCTAAGGCTCTGGCTCCATTAGTGAGCTTGCAGCAGCTCTAAGCCGATGGGAGAGAGCTCTCTCCTGGGCTTAATGACTCCAGCCCAGGGGTGGGCAAAATACATCTAACATTTTTGTCTGGGCCGCCAGGATCTGGGGCTGCTCCCTCACGATCTCTGGGCTGTTAGAAGTCCCACAGCTTCCAGGAGCAGCGTGGGGCCATGGCAGGAAGGCAGCCTGCCCGAGCGCCTGCAGTGCCGCTGGCCGGGAGCCACCTATGGTAAGTGCTTCCCTACCAGAGCCTGCACCTCATACCCCCTCCTGCACCCCAGCACCAAGTCAGAACCCCTCCTGCACCCAAACTCCTCCCCAGACCCTGCACCCCCATCCCCTGCCCCAGCCCGGAGCCCCCTCCTGCACCAAACTCCCTCCCAGAGCCCACACCCCTTTCCTGCACCCCAACACTGCACCAGCCCGGACCTCCCTCCTAGACCCCACATCCTTTCCATTAATACAATAGAAATGTGCAGCCTGTGATGACTTATCAAAATCCATGGAGTGGCCCCCTGCAAAAATTATTGCCCACCCCTGCTCCAGCCCCTGCAAGGGGAGAAGTACTACCGCCGACAGAAGTGCCAGTGTGGACAGCACTAAGTCAGCATAAGTTGTGTCACTCAGGAGGATGGCTATTTCATACCCCTGAGTGACATCAATTACATCAATTTAAGCTGGTGTGTAGCCTTAGCCTAAAATCTGTGGCAGCAGCAAGCTGTGGGGCAAGTAGTATCCAGATAGTCAGGCCTATGGGAATGAGAGAAAGCCATAGGAGACTGGAGGTGAATGTGCCTGCCCTGCCAGAAACTTCTAAGCTGGTGGTGCTCAAACTTTTCCTCTCGTGCCCCACCCCTCCCTCTTACCTGTAATGGAACGTGTCTGCACCCTTCCTCACCCTCTGCCCCCTAGGGCCAGGGTGGAGCTGGGGGCACAGCAGGACTAGGTGGCACTCTTTCCTGGGCCCTACTGTGCTCCCCGGATGCTCCGCCGTGTGATGCGCTCCACAGTTTGGGGACCACTGTTCTAAACCGTCACAGAAAACTTCTTGTGCTTAATAAAGGAGCTGTGTTGGGGGAGTGGGGCCGGGGGGAGAGACACAAAATGATGAAGCAAAGGTTTGTTGTATTCTTTTCTATATCATTTGGCCTCCTTCAGCCTTCTCTGGTTAGAACCACTTAAACTAGTAATGATGCTCCACTTAAGCTTATTCTCCAGAAACAGAGGTGAAGGATTCTTAGTCATGCATCCGACGAAGTGGATATTCACCCACGAAAGCTCATGCTCCAATACGTCTGTTAGTCTATAAGGTGCCACAGGATTCTTCGCTGCTTTTACAGATCCAGACTAACACAGCTAACCCTCTGATACTTAGTCAGGGACTTGACTGCCACTTTCTGGACAAAGGTAACGTGAGGAGTGACATCAAATATGCTTAATATAGGAGTGATGTCAGCACAGCTCTACCTTTTCTTGTCTCCCGCCACGGGCATTAGGAAACAAACCCGCTCGTCTAGGCTGGAGAAAATAGTTTTATGGGAAAAAAAACATAAGTTTGAATATTGACTCAATGTTATAATCAAAATGGCACTTAAATGCTTGTGCAAATAAAACCCTGCAATAAGAGTAAAACCACAAAATTTAATAAAAAGTCTGGTTTTATTTTAAAAAATTTACAAGTCTCTTTTTTAAACCTCAAACATCCATAGCTGAATTATTCACATCTTCCATTAGATGTGGCTTCTTCCTTCAGCCCCTCTCAGCAAAGTGCCACATGACTAAAGAGTTCCCTTTCCACAAAAATGTATCCACCACTTTACAAAGCTCTTGTGCAGACTTAAAAAAAAACAAAAAAACAAAAAAAAAAAACAACTTTAGTAAAGCCAGCTGTGCCTAAGTATTTTATATATATATGAAAAAGGTGACAGCAGGTTAAGCATAGTGCAGATGGCAGCAGTTTCACTGGAGGTTTGCTTGAGTTGCTCCTTGCTCCAGTCCAGTGCCCACTGCTCACAGGCCGGTGTATGCAGGCTAGCTGGGATGCCAGAAAAGCCCACTGAAAGCATCCTGTAGGGCTCGGTGACAAGCAAGGGAGGAAGTGTAGCCCCCAGCAAGATCCTGTGGAGAGGTAGCTCGGACATGGTTTAGATATCTAAAAACAAAGAGAAACACTGTTTTAGGCCAAAACCAAATCATATATATTGTGGGAACCCCAAGGAGTTTTTTTTCCTTTTTTTTTTTTTTAAAGTTCCCACCACTGAAAACTTTTCCAGCTAGAAACTATAATGATCAAATATATTTAGCTTCTCCCATAATTGTTCAATAAGCAAAGTATCCTGAATGATTTCTAACATACTTAAAGCACAGATTATTAGTCAGACCACATATAAATATATGCCTGTATTTTGTACAGTCTCATAAAAGGTAGCTTTCTGAAAGTTTTACTGATTAAATAATATAAAGATAATGTGCAATATGGCTTGTAAAGTTCAGAAAACAAGGATTCAAAGACCTCCAACACATTTCAGAGGCCGTGCACCTGATGTGCTTGAAGAAACTGCCCATGTGCGTAGAACAGTGGTTCCCAACCTTTTCTCTGCCACGGCACACCTTGATATACCTTTCGTTATTTTGAGGCACACCACATTGTCTCCAAATGAACTCATGAATATTCAGGAGCCAATCCCAAACAAGGCTCCCAAATGTATTGAGTAGTAGGATTTTGGCCCCTGCAGCAGAATTTCTCACCCCTACATCTGCCCATCCCAAGCCCAGCAATGAATTTTGTCCTCCAACCTCCAAATCAATCCTGTGCCTCAGTCTCCAAATCAGTTGCAACCTCACCCTCCACCAGTCCAGCCCCCACCTCACCCCAATTCTGCCCCCCAGCCGCACCAGTTCTACCCCTCCCAACTCCCTCATCTCACACTCATCCCCTAGTTCCACCTCCCCATCTTACCTCTGCTTCTCCTGGGGTTCTTCTCCCCTCCCAACCCTGGGGGGCTGTAGCAGAGTCCCTGCTCTCTTCCAGGCTAGGGAGGGGTGGCTCCAAGAGGCTCTTTACCCCACCGCCCCCCAGTGGTGGCTGCAGGTGGGGGTGGGGGAGAAGAGGGAGATTGAGCTCTGATTGGTTACTCTGCCCCTGGAGGAGGCAGGGTAGTGAGGCACACAGCCAATCAGAAGGCAGCCATCCCCCTTCCTTTCTCCTCCCCTGCTCCCACTCCACAGGACTAAAATTTGCTATCTTAACCTCACTTTGGGGAATGGAATGTGATGCATGCATAATATTTGCAAGGGGGCCTGGTCCTGGACAGCAAAAGTACAAACTGCAATCCACCTCCGACACTACAAGGGAAGGTTTTTTGGTTATCTTGTAGTTTTTCAAAAAAAATCAGCAATACCCGTGTTCAGGCCTGCTGGCACACCGGTTAGTAGAAACAGGTGTATAATATAGGCCAGCATGTGTGGAAATGCATCCCGAGGCGTGCTCACAAATTTCAGGTTTTCTGGTGCAGTAGGTATCTATGCATTTTTTCCCCAGTTGCTTTCATTACCGCTCTTGAAAATGTGGCTATTTGTGGTGAGTAAGTTCAAGCACTTAATCAAGAACATGAAAAAGATATCAGACTCTGTAGAAGTCTATGGAACCACCTGAGTCTAAAGTCCTCTAGTAACTCACAGGACAAGCATGGAAGGACAGTGGCAATACAAGCTTCCCTACATTGCTCTGAAGGGGTCTTTGAGTAGGTCTACATCCAGTTAGTGCTAGAGTGCCAGCAGAATGGCGTGGTGCTGGTTGGGTTGGTGAACCAACACTTCACATTCTGCTCCCAGAAGGTACATCTGGAGCAGTTACACTAGTGCAAGGTGATTGCGAAACCAGACCCATTAGTGAACGAATCCTCACAGCACCTCTGTGAATTAAGTATATTCCCCATTTTACAGATAGGGAAATTGCATCAGAGACAGGTGTCCTCAGAATCCCTATTAGCAAGTGGATAGAAACCAGCAACTCATGTCACACAGAGCTGGAAATATCCAGACCAAATCTGAACCAATGGCCTGAAGCTGGAAGAGGCCACGCTCATCATGTGTCCTCAAGCTCTCTGCTGTCCCCAGCCCTTTTTGGGAGCCCAACACTGAGGTTATTTTGCCCACTAAAAACTACCAGTAAAGTGGCAGCGTTGGAAGAAGAAGAATGGGCCTTGAATGTTTCATTTAGTGCCATAAACTCATAATCCCTGCCCTCTGCATAATAAAGATGTAGGGCCAGATCCTACATCCAGTAAATTACTTTGGTGCAGCTATACCCATTTATACCAGCTAAGGAGCTGGTCCATAGAATTCAATTAAGCACATAAAATCCCCAGGATTACAGTTTAACATCACCAACAGAGTGGCTGCCTCAACCTTTAAAAGCTAGATACGGTACCACAAATAAGAATTGGTTTTCACAGTTGTAATGAGAGCCACTAAGCTTCAACTAGCTGTTTTGATTCATCACATCTTGGTACACGTTGCTCCCGGGAAGGTTGAGTCATTCCACCTCTGGCTTGGCAATTCAAGCATAAACTTGCAATGCACACACAACCTTTTCATATGTTATCCCAAGAAACCCAAAACAGCTGCACTTCTGGCAGGAAAATACAGGACCACCAGTAAAATATTCAGA
Source organism: Gopherus flavomarginatus (assembly GCF_025201925.1). Classification (NCBI taxonomy): domain Eukaryota; kingdom Metazoa; phylum Chordata; order Testudines; family Testudinidae; genus Gopherus; species Gopherus flavomarginatus. The sequence goes on from NC_066621.1 coordinate 147,148,334, forward strand.
AGAGTTGCATCTTTTAATTTATGACTGCGCTGTTTCCATAAAGGGTACATAAAACAGGTCAGCTTTTATAGGTAAAACATAAAACGGTCATAGCCACTGATACCATAAATGTGTAAAGAAGTTTATTCAAAAATGATTAATTAGAATTTGAAAACTGTATTTCTCACACCTAATAACTGTAATGCACCCACGTGGGCGATATTTCTAACTGAGTTATTGTTAGTAAGATGCTAAGTTAACATTAAGTTTGTCTTTTATTGCCAAATTCAGGTATGCTCCAGTGCTTTATACTGACCAGTGCAGAGAAGGCTTTATAGTGCAGAAGACAAGCTCTCAACAACATGGACATTACACAGTACAAAAAAACTCCCCTTCAACATCAGTGGTAACCTACAAATGGGGGTGGGGCGGGCACACTAGGGTGGCATTGGAAGTTTGTGCCATTTTTAACTTCTTTTTGAAATATGAAAGAAAGCCTGAGAGTTCCTGGTTTTGTTTTGTAAAAGGACAGATTTTTTTTTTGCGCTTATCCTTTAAAACGTTAGGAACAAAGTCTTATGTTTCCTGATTTTACTGGAGGATATCTGACAGCTTTTCTCCTGAATTAAAATCGCCCCCATCACCCATAATACCAGTGAGTTTTACATAGTCTTAATAAAAATCATAGAATCATAGAATATCAGGGTTAGAAGGGACCTCAGGAGGTCATCTAGTCCAACCCCCTGCTCAAAGCACGACCAATTCCCAACTAAATCATCCCACCCAGGGCTTTGTCCAGCCTGATCTTAAAAACCTCTAAGGAAGGGGATTCCACCACCTCCCTAGGTAACACATTCCAGTACTTCACTACTCTCTGAGTGAAAAAGTTTTTCCTAATATCCAACCTAAACCTCCCCCACTGCAACTTGAGACCATTACTCCTTGTTCTGTCATCTGGTACCACTGAGAACAGTCTAGATCCATCCTCTTTGGAACCCCCTTTCAGGTAGTTGAAAGCAGCTATCAAATCCCCCCTCACTCTTCTCTTCTGCAGACTAAACAATCCCACCCAGTTCCCTCAGTCTCTCCTCATAAGACATGTGCTCCAGCCCCCTAATCATTTTTGTTGCCCTCCGCTGGACTCTTTCCAATTTTTCTGCATCCTTCATCTCTCATTTCAATCAATTGGGTTTTACTTGCAGTGTGTTTTTCTCGTGGCAGAAGCTTAATAATTCTCCAGTCATCCATAGAGTCTTCCAAGAAAAAGACCTGAATTTTTACAGTAAAAAACAAGCAAGGAGGAGTAATCCCCCCAAACACACCTTTTATTAAAAAAATTTTCAGACCTTTCTCAGACAGTGTGGGGGGGGAGGGGAGGAAAGAGTGGGAGGACAATCTGTTGTTTTCCCCTTTCCAGATCACCTTTAAATGGGAGTGTCAGTCTTATAAAGAAATCTGATTCTACAGAAATTATGGCTTCACAATCAACTAGTATGTGATCTCTGAAGCAGCACAAAAATCATTACTGCTGAAAAGGTTTTAAACCTAATTTTACCATGGCAACTTGCATTAATTCTTGTTTTTCCAATAAAACAAACAGGATACATTGTTGGCTTTCAACTGAGGCATTTATTTTCTTGTTAAGTAATGTTAACAATGTTCTTAACCCCTTTAATTACTGTGGTACACCAGAGCATTTTAAAAAGACTCTGCCACACTGAAACCACACAATGAGAAATAAGTGTTTTGCCTACTTTTTCACATTAATCCACATCTGTGTTATTTTAATTCCTTCATGACCATTACCCAAGTTCATCTCTGAACGGGATTCCTGGGGTTTCTGGCAGAGGTCAGTATCTTTTCATGTACACCTTTACAACAGCACCAGGAAGAAGAGCTTGCCAAGTCCATTTCCAAAAGTCAAGGTCAGTTGGGTTTTGGAACCTGTAGGTAATTGCTCTGACTAGTTAGCAAATTCCAGCACACTGTGTCTGTTTTTCATAGGTTTATTTTAAGTATCTGTAAATCTTATGTGCAGAAACCAGGAAAAAGAGGTTTGCTTATTCTGGTGCACAGTTTTTCATGTATCTTGTTTTTACTGAGGGCAGACTAAACTCTAAGGTTAAAAAAAACATGCACTATTATTTTTGAATAAGATTAAAAAGCCATGTGTTCTCGAAACCATGGCTTTATACTCTTCCCATGTGCCATGTTGCCCCTGCTCTGCTTCATACTCTGCCCAAACAAGTCCCCTTTCTGTAGCTGCTGCTATTGATCTTCCCCTGTTAACCTAGCACATCAGTTAAAAACACACTGTATTTTGTTCTTTGAGTTTCGTTCCTGACCTTTGGTTTCTCATCACAATGTGAAATAATCCTCTTGTTTTCAAGGAAAAGGACGTACTTTACAATTATCCTAGAATCTTCAAGGCCAAGCTGGTCATTTTAGGGGGGAGCTTCCCCTTATACTTTCCTCCTCCCTTCAAAGGCCTTGTGGCCTCTCCCCTATCAGGAATGGCTGGACACCATTCTAGCAATGGTCAGCAGTATTTAACCTGTCTACGAGGCACTCCCATTTCTGAAAGACTTGAATTTCCAAGATGGCAGCACCTTGTTCTGACTTAGGCTCGCCAATAAAAGCTTTTCTGGTAGCCCTTTTGCACACTGACTTTTTATAATTGCATTAAGTGCAGTAAAAGGAACATAATCGAATAGTTTAGGCTTAAAATTGGACCTCCTTAAAAGCAATTCTAGTGTAGAGTTACAGGTTTGTCCTCATGTTTCTTTTTAAATCAGTTTTATGTAGAACAATGTTATCAGAGATCCTGTCCACTTTCCAGTTTCTATCAAAGTAAGGGCCCAAACACTTCCTTACTCCACTCATTACCTTGCCCACTGATGACCCCCTCCACCCAAAAAAACCCCTCCTCCTAGCTGCTGGACCATCTTTCCTCTCCACTTTAAAACTCTAAGGGAACTGGTCCTCACTGCCAAATGCCCTCTTTGACAGTTATATTAAAAATGGTTACTAACCGTTCTGTAACTGTTGTTCTTCAAGATGTGTTGTTCATGTCCATTCCATGTTAGGTATGTACGTGCCGCGTGCACAGTCACTGAAAATTTTTCCCTCAATGGTATCTAGTGGGCAGACTCTAGTATCCTGTGGTGCCATGCGCTTATGTGCCGGTAAAAGGAGTCCGGCCAGCTCCGCACCCTCACAATTCCTTTTTGCCCGCTAACTCCAACAGAGGGGCAGGAAGGTGGGTCGTGGAATGGACATGAGCAACACCTCGAAGAACAGTTACAGAAAGGTTAGTAACCGTTTTTTCTGCTTCAAGAGCTTACTCATGTCCATTCCATGTTAGTCTGCTCCCAAGACATACCTTAGGAAGTGGGCTCAGAGTTCATGGACATGCAGATTGCAACACTGCTCTACCAAACCCAGCATCACCTCTAGCCTGCTAGGTGATGGCGTAGTGGGATGAAAAAGTATGCACTGATGACCAAATCGCCACTCTGCAAATATCCTGGTTTGGGACCTGGGCCAGAAATGCCACTAAGGAAGCTTGAGCTCTCTTTGAATGGGCAGTCAAGATGGTAGGAGGTGGGGCACCCACCTGTTCCTAAGATATGTGAATGAAGAAACTGATCCAGAATGAAATTCTTTGGGCCAAACCTTGCAGGCCTTTCACCTTGTCTGCTATTGCCACAACGAGCTGCATAGACTAACGGTTTGGTCCCTTCTACGTAAAGGACAAGGGCACACCTAATGTCCCATGTGCGAAGACGCTGCTCGTCCCTATTTTTATGCAGTTTTGGGAGGTATACTGGCAGGAAGATAGCCGGATTACTTCAAAACTGCAAAACCATCTCCGAGAGGAATGCAGGATGGGGGCAAAGTTGTACCTCGTCCTTAACACCATAAATAGGGGTTCTGACATAAGGGCCCCGATCTCTAAGACTCTCCTGGCCAAGGTAAATTGCTACCAAGATGACTACCTTCCAGGAGAGGTATGACAAGGGCATGATACCAGTGGCTCAAAGGGAGAGCCTATGAGAATCTGGACAGGACCAGGTTTAGGTCCCACAGGGTTCATGGATCTGTGGGCATAGTCTCCCTAAGCCACTGAGGAAGCAAATAGATATTTCGTGAGGAGGGAAAAAAAACAACACGACCTACCGTCCACTGGAGGGTAGAAGACTGAGATGGCTGGTAGGTGTACCTTAAAAATAAATGAAATGGCTAAGCCCTGCTGTCTCAGATGAAGCAGATATTCCAGCATAGACAACTACATTGAGAAACGCTTCCACTTGGTGAGGTAAGTCACTCTAGTAGATAGTTTCCTATTATGTAGCAATACCTGGCGGACTCCGCTGGGTTTAATCATGGTCAGGCAGGGGGCCTTGGGGTTCAGGTAAGCAATTGGCTGTGATCTTGAGAGATCAGGACTTGGAGGAGAGAGGGCGGCATCGGGGTTGCTACTGACAGGTCCAATAATGTATCAAACCAGTGCTGTCGTGCATGCTGGGGCTACAAGGATAACCTTCACTCTGTTCTGCTTGACTTTTAATATGACTTTGTGCATGAGAAAAACGGAGGGTGGGACATATAGAACAAGTGTGTTGTCCAAAGGAGCAGGAAGGCATCTGTGAGCAAGCCCAGGCTGCGCCCGTGTAGAGAACAAAACTGCTGACACTTCCCTCACAGACCATTTCACAACCAAGCAAAACAGAGTCTCCCACCATTGGAAGATGGACCTGACTATATTGGTGTGAAAGTGAGAGGAGAAAGATCTGTTGAGGTCATCTGGGCTCCCAGAATGTGAGAAGTTTCAAGGTGGATCAAGTGCTTCACACAGAATTTCCATAAGTGAATGGCCTCTTGACACCGGGGGTGGGGGGAGAGAGAGTATCCCTCTCTGCCTCTTGATGTAAAACATGGCTGCCGTGTTATCCGTAAGAGCTTGAGCAACCTTGCCTATAATCTGTGGTAAAAAATACCTGGTGCGCTAAGCAGACTGCTCTGAGCTCTCTGACATTTATGTGTAAAGAGAGTTCCTCCTGGGACCACAGACTTTGAGTCCTGAGGTGCTTGAGATGAGCCCCCCAACCTCTCTCAGATGCATAGGAGATTAGGGATACTGAAGATTGGGGAATGACAAAGTTAATGCCCAAATCTACCGACTGGTGGTCCCTCCACTAATCTAAGGAGACAATGATCTCGGCAGGAACCATAGCCACCGAGTTCAAATGATGATGGTTTGGTGAGTATGCTGAGGCCAGCCATGCTTGAAGGGGTTGGAGGTGCAGTCTTGTTTGCTGTACCACATATGTGCACGTGGCCATATGACTCAATAGTCTGAGGCAGAAACAGGTTGTCGTGATGTCACAGGTCTTGAACTGCGATATCAGAGATGACATTGAGTGAAAGCAGGCCTCTAGGAGGAAGGCTCTGGCCTAGGGGGAATTGAGCACTGCACCAATAAATTCTATCCTCTGAATGCGGATGAATGTTTACTTCTGCTCGTTTAATCAGCAGGCCCAGTGTTTGGAAGGTAGCTTGGACCAGGTGGATGCTGGCTCTCACTTGGACCTCCGACTGGCCCTTGATCAGCCAGTCGTTGAGGTAAGGATAGACTTTGTACCCCTTGCCTTCTGAAGAAGGCCGCCACTACTGCCATACATTTTGTGAATACTCAAGGGGCTGTTGACAGGCCAAACGGGAGGACAATGAACTGTAGTGGGTCTGGTTCATGGTTTGCTGAGAAATCTCCTGTGGCCCTGAAATATGGAGACGTGAAAATACCATCTTTTAAGTTGAGAGGGGCATACCAGTCCCTTGGATCCAGGCACCAAATAATGGAGGCCAGGGAGACCATGTGGAACTTTAGTTTCTTGAAGTAATTGTTGAGGAAATGCAGGTCTAGTATGGGTCTGAGACCCACTTTGGCCTTTGGGATTAGGATATAATTGGAGTAAAACAAACTAACACTTTCCCTCTCAAGCTCTGAGGTACCTCCTCCACAGCCCCTACCTGGTGGAAGGCTTGTACCATCTGGCCAAAATCTACTTGTGAGAAGGGTCCCTGAAGAGGGACAGGGAAGGGGGCTGGGAGGGAGGGATGGAAATAAACTGGAGAGTGTAACTTTCCTCCACCATACTCAGTACCCAGCGGTCTGATGTAATGAGGGACCACACTGGGCTGAAGTGGGAGAGAGTCTGAAAAACAAAAATGGGGCAGGATCCAGTACAAGAACTGGTGTAACACCCTCGAGTACCCCATCAAAAGTTCTGCTTGGAGCTTGCCAAGAATCTATGAGGGCCTGGTAGCAAGGCTGAAGTGAATGGGAGCGATTCTCTGTATTTAACCAGTTTAGCTTCTTAAACAGGTCCTGGCAAGGCAGTGGAGCTGAGAAGCAGACCAGTGGTTGAGGTCTGAAGTGTTTCCTCAAATGCACCAGGGCACATAGACCCAGACTTGAGGGGGTCTCTAGAATCCTTCAGGCTGCGAAGCTTGTTTGTTTTCTCTTCTCTGAGCAAATGGATGTGGCCTCCAACTGTTGGACCTCTGTTGAGTCTCTTTGTGTCCTTTACTTTGGGGGTGACTCCTTGTTGTCTGTCCCTCTCGGGCGCTGAGACCACCAGGAATCCTGGAGGGGAACACGAGTACACGTACTCACAGCCTTAGACGGGAGCAAAGTCCTTTTCTGTCCTTTTTGCAGTGGGAGGCAGGGAAGACAGTTTGCCAGAGGTCCTTAACCAGTCCCATAATGGCCTCATTGAGAGAGAGTCAGTCACCTTTAACAACCCATCACAGCCAAGATATCATCCAGGCTGTGGGAGGATTCTTTGACTACCTCTATTTCCAGCCCAAGGTTTCAGGTCACCCTTTTCAACAGCTCCTGCTGAGCTGCAGTCTTCGTGAGGGGATGGGGTTACGCACACCCCAGACACTGCATCATCCAGAGAGGAGGAAGAAGAGGCCTGCACTGGCAAGAGGTTCATCTTCTGCTCTTTCTGCACCAACTGGGTCCTGCAGTTCTAGGTCCTGAGGCTCGGTATCAGGCTTGATACTGGAGTCTGGGTTGGGTGCTGGTCATAAGGACAGGGGTGCTCTTCTTTCTGAAACTACAGAGTATCAGCATCTGGAAGAGGGCCTTTGCAACGGGGGGAAAACTCTATGGTTCCAAAATGGCCATTCCATCTGCATAGGCCAGTGCCCTCAAGTACTCGGCACTGCTCCTGCACAGTAGTGCTGCCTGGGAGGAGAACTGGCAATGGTTCCTCAAGTGGGAATATGACTCCACTTTGAGTCCGATGACAAGCCTTCCACCTGGGACTGTGGAAGGGCAGTATCCGTCGGTGCCAAGGAACGGTGCCAAGGAACGATGCTGAGGAGGGAAGACCTGCACTGAGACAAGCAAGGATGATTTCCCTCTAGATGGTACCAAATGGGAGCCTGGGGCCACATGCTCCCTTCTGCTCCCTGTTACCGATGCTGCCGACTCATACCACTGGTGACAGCAGTACTGAGAGAATGAGGAGGTCCCTAGCTGCAAAGAATGCCTTCACAATAGATGCTACCATGATCCTGCTGGTGATGCTTTGCCCTTCTAGTGCCGAGGGATGATCTGGGACAAGACTCAACGGAGGCTGCATATGAGGCGGAGTCAATGGTGTTACCTTTGGAACAGGGACAGAGGAGTGGCCAGACTTCATGTCGCACCCACTGCACTCCCCGTGCTTGGTTCTTTTCAGAATCAGGGAACATCTGCTCTCGGCCAGCTGCTTCTTATGTTTTTTCTTTGGCACTGGTGAAGGAAAACAATGCCAAGAGACAGCAGGAGGAGCACTCTGCACTGATGCTAAGGTACTGGGTGCCGAGTCTGACTGGCTTGGCTCTGATGGGGGACAGAGCACCACCTCCATTAGGAGGGATTTCAATCTGGCCTCCCAGTTCTTCCTCTGACAGGGTTTGAAACTCAGGGACCAGATCTAATAGCAGTTCCTAATATGAGTCTCTCTCAGGCACTTCAGACAACTGGAGTGTGGGTCACTCACAGGCATAGGCTTGTTGTAGGAGGCACAGGGCTTGAAACCCAGGGACCAAGGCATGCCCTGGCACCAGGAGTGGACGAAACTCCACTAACAGCGCAAGAAGCACCAGCTATCTATATACAACTAATTTACAACAGTCAAACCAGGGCTTTGGAGCTGTGCTCCGGCTCCACTCTAGCTTCAGGCAAAACCCTGCAGCTCCACTGCTCCAGAGCTGCTCCGTGCGCCAGCTCTGGGCTCCGCTCCAAAGCCCTGGTCCAAACAGAGAAAAAGTAACTATTGGGTATGGAGAAACATAGGAAAAGGACTAAACTAAGACCACGAGTAGGAGTTTGCCGAAGCAAGAGGAGCTGTTCCAGTGACCATCGCAGGCAGTAAGAAGGAACTGAGAGGCTGTGGAGCCGGCTGGGCCCCTTATAGTGGCTGGCATATGAGCACGTGGCCCCAGAAGGTACTAGAGCCAGCCCAACAGATACCACCAAAGGAGAAATCTCTGGGGACTGTGCATGCAGCGCGCCCACACCTAATGTGGAATGGACATGAGCAAGCACTCGAAGAATAGCAGGTTTTTGTTAATACTTTAAAAAAAATAAAATAAAAAATAGGCCTAAACTACTTAAAGTCCCTTTGAAGTAATGGGAAGAGATGATGCAAATACATTTAATTCACACTAGTTTACTACTAGGGTTCACTTGCAAAATTAAGTTGTCTGAAACTAAATGTTTGAACTCTCATTAGCAGTAAAATTTAACAAATCCTTGATGTAAAATTGGTTGCATAGAAGATATTTAAATTGCAAAAGACTGTATAGAAGCTAGTGCTAATTGATTGATTTTCTTATTCAGACATTTATCTGCATTAGGATAAGGCCTAGAGTCCAGGATCCCACTGAGCATGATAGAAACTATAAGACAAAGTGATACAGCCCATACAGAGGGCTCTTTGGAGCCAGCCCATATTCATGTTAATTATTAACATCCAAAGAGTAACTGTAGTAGTTTATAACTTTTGAGTTATTGTAATTCAGCAACATTACTAAATAGCCTAGTCAGCGCTGAGATAAGAAAATAGAAAAATACTTAACGGGTGCAGTGGATTACTCATGGATCCTTCTCCAAACCCATCCCAGATTAAGAAACTCCCATTTGGTGTGTGCTGTGGATGGATCATCAGTGGCACATGTACAGCTGCATTTTTGGCATACAGATGTTCTTTATTTTTAAATCTGCTGGCCAGATGTCTTATGGGAAATGAGGGGAAGATAAGAATAATTCGCAAGTTGTTTGACAAGAAGAGATAAAGTAGTTCACCCGGTGAATCAATTTACTGTCCGTCTGACCCCAGGATCTAAAATGTAGATGAGTGGGGCAGACACTCCATCTGGGAAATCTTCCAGATTCAAGGTTTAAATAATAATACAAAAAAAGATATTCAAACACTGGCTGCACAAAGCAAGTGGAATCCTTCAGTGTGGAACAATGCCAGTAGTTACAGTCTAGTTAGTGACCAAACCAAAGAGAAGAAAAAAGAGCAACTCCCATAGCTACTGGCAAGTTTTCAGTACCTTCCCTGGCGCACCTAATTCTAATCATGAAAACGGCATAACATCAATTCAAAGACAAATTGGGAATAACGGCTATTTAGATAAATTCACTCTCTGTGACACAGACAAAGTCAGCTACTGACATTGTTATTTTATTAGCATACACTGACCTCCTGAAACTTTCCCATAATATGTTGGTTTCATTAGGTGCAAAAGGCCTCTACAATAAGCTTCGAACACATTTGTTAGTGGAGCCTTTCAGAGACACATGTCCTTATCAGATAGCATTATGGTACCACTTCTGATTTTGAACATAAAAACCAAGCAGTTATTTCACTGAGAGCTTCTTCTAGTTAAGTATACTGCTGCACAAAGCTGAAGCTCAAAGCTGGTGGCTTCCCATGTTGTTAGTGTAACTAGATGGAGGAGGTTTATACTAATCTAAAAATAAGAGGTATAAAGAATTAGGTGTATCCAGTCGTCTGTTTGCCCACTAAGGCATGCCTGGCTTTTTTTATTCCATATGTCTCCTGAGCAGACGGAACTCAAGTTCCAACAAGCTTGAAGCACTGGAATGGATTACCTAGGGAGGTGGTGGAATCTCCTTCCTTAGAGGTTTTTACGGCCTGACTTGACAAAGCCCTGGCTGGGATGATTTAGTTGGGGAATGATCCTGCTTTGAGCACGGGGTTGGACTAGATGACCTCCTGAGGTCCCTTCCAACCCTGATATTCTAGGATTCTATGATTCAAGCTGTAACCTTTTGCTTGAGTAAACGGTATGGCAAGCTTCTCTATCTCCATGCAGTTGAGGCAGGATTTGTTTATAAGATGCATCCAATTATAAAAAAAAGTCTCAAAGTGCATTATTATTTTTTATTATAGTAGCATCCTGAAGCCCAGTCAAGATCAGGCCCATTTTTGCTATTCAAACATATTTTTTGAGAGTCCTTTCACCACAGAATTTATAGCCCAGGTTAAGAGAAAATACAATAATTGTGTAACAAATACATGGGAAGAGCATGTGTGGAGGGAGAGAGGAGGCAGAGTGACAGGAATATTTGGTTACGTAGACTAGCTATGGGCCTGTTCCAAAGTCCTTTGAAATCAGTCGGAGTCTTTCCATTGACTTTAAAAATGGGCTTTCATTCAGGCTCTTTGGTTACAATTTGTTGGGCAGGGTTTGTTTGTTTTGTGTTTGGTTTTTTTTGTTCTTCAAAACATAACTAAATGAGCTATTAATCATGCCAATAATCCCTGCTGGTGACCTGCCTACTCAATTGCAACTATAACTCAACAATTTAAACAGCAGCAACAAGAGACTCAAACACAACCCACTTACACTCTCTTTCCCAATCCCCACCACATATTTAAATGCCTGAGAAGAGAGAAGGGTCTTGTACCAGGCCTGTCAGCCAGGACCAATGGGAGAAGTGCATTCCAACATTTTACTGGAAACGCCAAGCCATCCTGGGAGACTTAGCTCAAGAGCTTCAGCTCAATTCAGTTGCTACAGTAGTACGTGGAGGGAGAAGCAACCGCTCAACATAGCCAAGACATAACTTTGGTCTATAAAGATCATTATGGGTTAACTTTGCATTGCACCTAAATGGAACAGGAAGCCAATGAAATGGACAAAACTGGAGCAACCGGCTCTTTGCTGCAAACCCTAGCAAACAGGCCGGCAGCTGCATGGTGAATGGCATCAGGCGCATTAGCTGAAACTTTGGAGTGGTCTTGTAGTGGCGAGAGGTCCAGATCTGAGAGAACCAGCTGCAGATGAGAAAAGTTTGCTTTTGGTCAACACTGCCACCAGAGGCATCCCTAGGAGGTGCAGGGTCTGGGGCAAATCAGCCTGTATGGGCCCCCCCTTAACATTTTGTATACAGGTGAAATCTGGTTACAGAGAACTTTCAGGACAGCAGCTGGCTGCAGGTTAAATATTGATAGCACTCAGCTGTATAATTATAGTGTTTATGATATTGTCGTTCTTTTTTATAGTTATAATGAAGTTCATACAATTAAAAATAAGTCACCAATCATATCAGTGTCGCGCCTCTTACATTCTGAAATCCACCTTCCTGGCCTTCCTTGCAGCAAACTCACTTCCCAGGTGCATATGGTCTTACTACCCTCAGTGGATTTTTTTTTAATGTAATTACACATTCACAACAGACCCCATGTCAGAGCCCCAGGACCCTCCAGCATGGAGGAGGAGCTCTAAGATCTGTTTTCTCTGGGGGCTGGGACGGGGAGAGGAGGCAGAAAAGCAGATGGATGGAGGACCTCAGTTCTGGTGGGTGATGGAGAGAGCAGAGTTGTGGGACCCCAGGCCCTGGTACTTCAGGGAGGGGGAATGGAGAGCTGAAAGGTAAGGAGGACCCTGAGGCAGGGGGGTGATAAGGGCTGGCCCTGACCTGGAGGTGGCATTGGAGGACCTCACCCAGTGCCGGGAGTGGGGCACTGGCGGGACACCAGTGCTGGGTGATGGATGATGGAGACTGCTGGCTGGCACTCACCTGTGCTAGGGGCGAGGGGCCCCCCTGTGCTGGTGGAGGGTCCCACTAGAAAAGGGAAGGGTCCGTCTGAGGAGGAAGGGAAGGGTCAGGGTCAGCCTGCCCTGCCATGAGTGTTTAAGAGGAGCTAGGACCCTGTGGTGGCAGACGATGCCGGGAGCCAGCAGAGCAGAGCAGAGCAGATACGGCTGGGGCTGGGTTGTTCACTGCTGCTGCCACAGAGACTGAGCACGAACCCGAGCGGCGGCAGGCAAGAAAAAGAAATAAACACCTGGGCCAGTGAGTGTGGGGCATAGGCCTGACCCCTGCTGCTGGTGCCAGGCCCACCACTAGCCCCTCAGGCCGCCCTGTCCTCCCCGCCCCCACCCTTCTGACCCCTCTGCATCCTCCTGACGTGTGGGGCCCAGGGCAGTTGCCCCAGTCTGCCCTATGGACAGAATGGCTCTGAGCGCCAGTTAGTGAAGTAGCAGCAGGGCAGGGATCCAAAAGCAACTTGTAATGCAGTGTGCAACGGTAAACAAGAGAAGCAATTGATCTCAACAGTGCATCTCAGTTTTTCTTATAGAAACCATAATCTCAAGAAGATGACATCACTATTTCAAACAACAGGCTCCAACCTTGAAAACCCAAGGATGTCTTTTCACCACATCCTCAAGGGGCCTATGCCAGCTGGACACAGCCAGCTGAGCACAGCATGCTCCAGTCACACCCCTCCTCCAGCCATACCACAAAGCATCCCTCCTCCCAGGGGGCCAGCAGAGTGGAGCCACGGAATTAACTCTGGATTTCCACTGCTGCAAGCGAGGGCAGAATCAGGCCTGTAATCTGTACTCACCACGTACAGCACATGACACCACTGTACCATCAACTAGGCACTAAACTACAATTAAGAAGATTTTATTCTTCAAGGTCCCAGTCCTGCCAACACTTAATTACTGAGGACAGTGCTTACATTATGAGCTAGCGCCATCAGCTGCATCTCATGGTAAGTTCTGTGCTCTATTTTTGCAGGATTGCACTCTGGTTGATTAAAGTAAATCCACATATACCTACACAGCGTCAAGGAACGCTATGGCCAGTCCCACAGACACAGTAGCATGCTGGTAAATTCAAAAATAAAAGTCTATGGGCCAAATCCTGAGGTCCCCAGTCCTTTCTTACCTCAGGATTTCCAGGACCAAGGAAACATTAAAGCCCTGATCACGTAATGAACTCAGCAGAGGCAGAAACTTGTGCTCCTGTGAAGCCCTGTTGACTGTAATGGGGATCCAGATAAATCTCATTGCAGGATTGGGATCTAAGAAAAGGCTTTGAATTGGAGTGACCCACAGCACTTCATTTATTTTAAATTTTTTAAACAGAAAACAGACTGTTCCACCAACAATAATTTCTCCCAATGGAAAAACCAAAAAAATTACACATCCAAAGCATGAATCCTTAAAGGAAAACTAGAACCTCTGATTCTTCTCCATCTCCTCTGTCTGTCTTTTCTAACTGGCAATTGTTTTCAAACGCCTGCTAGGGTGTTTTGGTGAGGTGCACGAATCAGCTGTGTTTAGTGAGGCAAAGATCTTTTAAAAACAAAACAAAACTCAAATGCCACAGTGTGGTTCAGTTAAAACGAAACAGCACGGAGGTCAGCTACTGGACATCAGCCGAGGGAAGACAAACTGCAGTGCAAACCAAAAGAAAAGGACAAATAATGCCTTGGAGCAGCTGTTCTCTGATAAAGCCAGTTTTAATTCCGAAGGTGGGAAAACCAGTTTGAAGATACAGAGTTATTCCTCCCTCTCTTCTTCCTTTCCTTTCCTCTCTTTGATCAAGGGCAAACAGTTCAGAGTGCAGCAGTCCAAAAATGTACATGCCCTGCTGTAATAGCAAATGCTGACAAGTTCAGTGGAGCAAATTCTCAAGAGTTCCTTGTTTCAGTTATGAATGCAACAGCGTTGGTCCTTACCATCACTACAGCTACTGTAGTGGCTAATTAAAGTGTCCATTAGAATGTTTCACAAAAATCAATGCACCCTTGAAGTCTTTCCAAAATAACTAGTTTCCTAAATTAATCCCAGAACATATGTTTAAACCAAACAGTCATACCTATTCCTTATACTGGGAGGTTGTGATCAAGTGTATCTGTGGCTTTTGGGGGTACAATTCTGAACACAACACACAAAAATCCCTAAATCATGAGAAATAAAGTCAACGAAGACTTTGTCAAGGTCTCAATGCATGTGAACACAGGAATAAAGATCTTCCCAGAGTAATCTATTAGCATTTGGAATACATATTAAGTAGAGCTAATTAGAAAATGTTATTTCTTCTCCTCTCTTAGGCCTCCAAATTTTTATTTTTATTTTTTTACTTTTTGAATAGACATTTTTCAGAGGCTTGGTTTTCTGATTTAAAAAAAATGAAAATTTTCAATGAAAGCTGATGCTTTCTGTGAAAAAGATTTCTTTAAAAATTTCCACTGGAAAAAAGGTAATGCAAAATTTTCATTCAGCCACAGGTCCTGATTCTACCCTCCCCTCATTTTTATATCAGTAACTCCACTGACTTCAGTGGAATACATTCTGGTTTACACAGGTGTGAGATCAGCATCAGGGTATTTTTTTTTTAATGTTATTTAGCATACATGTAAACTGTAGCCTTTGGAGCAGCACAAATTCAAAAAACTGTTGATTGCATGTAATACGAGGAAAGGAAGGAGAGAAGCCTCATTTCCACAGAAACTAACAATTCATAATGCTCTAAAAACTATAGATTGTTTAAAGCACCATGCTGATGGAAAGAGCAATGAAAAAAAGTAAAGATTTGTAGGAAAGCTAACTTTCCCTTTTGGAGGTGGGAGGGCATAAACTAGAACATCACTCTATCGGTCAGATCTTTAGCTGATGTAAATTGGTGTAGCTCCATTGACTCCAAAGGAATTACATCAAATGACATCAGCTGAAGACCCAGCTGTCATCTCTTGTTTTATACTTGGATTGTAAGCTCTCTGGGGCAAGGACTGTTCTCTGTTTGAGAAGTGCATTACATAAGGGGGTCCTGGACTTGAGAAGAGCTCTTCAGCACTATGGTAATACAGATTATAAATACTTAACAATAATAAAGAGATCTCATTTTAAAAAGAAAATTTCTTCCAATAAGGAGTCATACAAGCTACAGTGTTCTAGCTGACTGTAACTCATACATGTACGCAGAGAATACTCTTGACATTCATACTCCAGGCCTCACATGAGCATGAAATTTTCCATGCGTGTCTGCACATTAACATGGAAAATAATTAAATGCTACATTTAATGAGGATATATTAAAATTTGACTGGACATCACCACACAGAAAGGCTAGTACTCATTTTTTAAACAAAAAACATGAATGCAAGCATGAGTAAGAACCCACTTCCAGAATTCAAGGTAAGATTTAAATGATTTTTGCTAATGCAAAAAATCCTGAAAGCACTTGTAAAAGCTTTGTAAAAAAAAAAAAAAATCAAGCAATGACAGAGTTAGTATACACATTCTTTAGGAAAACAAGCATATCTATAAGTGTGGATTGTAATTGCAACAAGTCAAATTTTAAAAAAATATAGGCCAGATTCTTAGCTGGTATAAATTGGTACAACTCCATTGATTTCCATGTAGCTATGCTGAGAATGTGGCTCAGTGGTTATCTGAAAGTTCTCATTGTTTTATAAAGTGACTGTAAATTTTAAAATAAAAATGGGAAATGGAAAACAGAACCTATAATCAAGTCTTGCATGTTGGAAAACTATATGCTTCCTGATTTATTTATTTTTGCTCTCATGCTCATACTTTATAATGGAGGGCTATCTTAAGTGAATTGTATGCTGGCTTCTCCTATTATTCTCCAAATGTTTGAGACACAAGATCGGTGAGGTAATATCTTTTATTGGACCAACTTCTGTTGATGAAAAAGACAAGCTTTCAAGCTACAAGAGCTCTTCTTCAGTCTTCTTCAGATGCTAAGGCATTTTTTTCTTTTCTTTAGTAAGTTGGTTTAAAATGGACTTAAATACACCCAACTAAGAACTAGCCTAGGTTATACTGTATAATTTTTTTAATCTTGTTTCTAGAGCAAACCCTGGCATCTTAGATTGCTATAGTGATATCCACATGCTGACTGTCTAATATGTAGCAATGAGACTTCTTGGAGGAAGATTTTTTTTAAAACACGATAATAAAGCATGAAGGGTGTGTGTTTGTTATTTGAAAGCCTTCACAAATGCAAACTGGAATTAATTTCCCTGGACATTGAGCTGGTAAAATAGGTTAATGTTTCTTTCTAGAAGGAAGCCTTCCTTTAGTGCAAGTTAATTTTGTCTATGGTGCCTGTGGAAATGGTGGTTTTACAGGCACTCTCTGATGATCAGGGCACCTGGCCCACCATTTGTCATTTTCCTGAGGTCAACAGCCAGCTGTCTGTCCTCTCAACACCCTGCTTCACCAAAACAGTGATCACATTCTGCCTCACTCAGATTTCCAGGTCTGAACCTCCAGATATAGCAAATCAATCATCCATCGCAGAAACTCCAGAAACAACTGCAAGTAAGCATTTTAACATCCTTGAGCAGCTTTGCTGCCTAGCAAGGACACTGCAGTAATAGCTGGAATCCAGCAAAACACTCACTCTGCATGACTAGTATAGATTACACTTTAGAGGACTGCAGAACTGCAGCTACATTTACTCTATGACTAAATCAGACTTCACTTGTAATTGACCCTGAAAAAGAATGTCATTGAATGTGAGGGCTACTTCTCAGCTATAATTCCATAGATTCATAGATTTTTTAAAGTCAGGGGCCATTAGATCATCATTTTAAATAACTGAGTAGTTTGCTCTTTTACACAGAATTATGTAGACTTTTTGGCATAGATTTACCTTATTTTTAAATTTTAGTTATTCTTAGTATAAAGACAACACCGCTCCCCAAAACGAGACTAAATTTCAGTTCCCTATTAGGCACTATGTTTAGGACAACAAAGAACTACTAGAAGAATTTGGGCATAGTCAAGTAATTATTCAAACTTTATTTCATAACCATAAACTTATGGCCAATTATCAACTTACATTAGGTAAAGGAACTAAATAAAGATCTGCATTAAATTGATTCTGTACAAAGGGTCAAATTCCATTTTGTACTATTGCCCGTGGACTGGGACTGCAAAATTAGGGCCATATTTGCCCCTCAGTTCATAAGGCGATCTTCCACTGGGAACAACGGGAAGTATGCACACATACCGAGACTAGAATATGGCCCTAGTTAAAATTACCTTTGCATTCAGCATCACTCAGTGAGGAAAATGGTCTAGCAGGGCACTTACTGAGCCATCATTCTTTCTACCTGTTATTTGGCAATATGTGCATGCAATTTGGTCATTTGCTTGCACAAATACAGTAACAGGATGCAGCAGTTAGGTTCAAAATTTTGTACCTATGTTGAAGTTATGGAACTTAATATATCATTAAGCTTGAGTTCACACATCTGAGACCTGTGGCTTATGTTTAAGGGTATATATGCATGCAGCAACTGGGAGGTGTGTAGCACATGTAGGCATACCTACTTTGATTCAGCTAACTCGCTAAAAATAGTAGTGAGGCTGCAGTGACGTGGGTGGTGACAGGCAGTGACACAGGCTTGCTGCCTGAGTACAAACCCACCCAGAACCCTGAGTATGTACTAGCCCACAGCTTCACTGCTATTGTCTGAACTAGCTAGGTCAATGCCTACCTATGCAGCAGTCGCATTTCCTGATTGCTGTGTAGACATACCCTAAGGCAGTTCTACATCAGGTTGTGTTTGGAAAGTTATCTTCACAACTATAAAGACTAGAAACTTATTTTAAAGTAATCTTGCATTCTGCAAATTCTGAACTTGACATGCTGGCCAGATAAATTCAAGTAGGCCAGAAACAGTGTATGCCCCTATCCCTTTTAAACATAACTGTACAAAACATTAAAAAATATAGTGTAGGGAACACTCTCCCATTGGCAAGCAGATGGGACAGAATTTCAGTGAACTATACAATTGATTTTTTGGTAGAGTGGCTTACATTCTGTAATAACTGATAGAGCTATTAAAATAATTGACAGAAAATCATAAGTGGATTTGGATCTTTGAGGTGTTGATAAACTTAATGATTTTTTCCAGCAACTGTGATTTTCTCAGATTTGTGTCTGTATGTTTCCCCATGTTCCTATTTATTTCCAGTTTGTCTGAAGTATCATTTACATTATAACTAAATTTCACTGATTGGCATTTATTGAGAAGAGAACACATGTCACTGCTACTTTCACTGTTCGCCCATTAGACCAGTGAGTAATCCTGACTCGCGTCACCCCCTCCCAGTAAATGGCACTATTCACATGGCAGAGGATTACTTTTATGGACTCAAATTTTGCAAGGTAAGAGCCCTCAACTGCAAGTCCAACCTTAAACACAACCTAATCCTCACTCACTCTTTAGGGAATATTTTCTTGGAGTTCAAGTCTGGGAGCAGGCTTCACCTCCACAGACAAAGGGATACGACACAGCTTCTTTCAAGTAAATTCTCTTTGCATTCATGAATTATTCCTTTATGATAACAATTCCCCACTGTTCCTCACTCTGCCCTTTTTTGACTTCCTTACACCCCACCGTGCATCATAAATCCTCTACTGCACAGCGAGAAGCCCACATTGATGAATTGTGTCTTTGAGTTACGTGAAAGACTCCATCGAGCCAGCTTACATGTAAATTACACAGATCTCAGCCTCACGAAGGTCGTTAGTGTCTTTTCTGAACAGAGCGCTCTGTCCGTAAGTCAGGAATACCCAAGGAAAGAGACTGGCGTGTAACACATGGGGACTTTTCTTTTTATAGCAACTTTTGCTTGGATGTGCAGCTTTGTGGCAAAAGACTAAGAGCTCAGTCGTTGCTTTGCCACAAGCCCAGAGTCGTCGTGCTGTCCCATAAGCAGCCCTGGAGGGAAATTTTGACTCAGACCATGCTGGTCTGCAAGTTGAGGGGTTGAGAAAAGGTTCTGCCCACCTGTGCAAGTGTGTGTGGGAGGGATAGGGTACACAGCAGCTCCACAGAGCTTGCTTCCCTTCCTCTGATCAATGTTGCCAGAGCAAAACCCTACCTAGCATCCCTGCCCTATCATGCTGGTCAAGCCACAATTTGGCACTAAGAAGTGGGGCAGAAAGATATAAACCCAAGAAAAAGTAGATGTATATAAAATGTCAGTGCTACATAGATTTCATTATTCAGGATTCATTAATAAGAACCCTGAATGGCTCCATCAAAGTGGCAGACTGCGCTGGTTGGCATACTTTTCAAGGTTTCTTTTTCCCTGGAGGACTGTACCATTGATATTGCACGACGAAATGACCTCACATTTTTATCTCTACAAGGGGGAAAGAGAGGTCGTCAGAAATAAACAGGGAAGAAAAGAGGAAAGAAAACCACGCTCAAAAGAGAGGACAAAACAGAGGACAAAAAGAGGGAAAATTTATCCTACCAGAAGCAAGCACTTTCTGTCAATCACAGAAGAGGCTTCCAAAAAAGCCACTAGTGGAATCACATCACTTAGGGAAGGGAAAAAACAAGACTCTTTATCTTTCAAATTTTGACCCCTATATCTTTGTGTTATCAGGGGGATATTGCACCATTGTGACACATTTTGGGCATCAATTCACACTGTGTGACATTTTCAGCTTAGTGTTACCCCCAAAAGAGAGCAAAACGTGCAATGAATTTCTGGAGCAAGTTATTCCAAGCTTTTTATGTCAATCAAGCAAGTGGGTTGCAAACCTACTCATTTTGAATGAACAATTGCAAGCTGGGAATAACCTTTTTTAAAGCTATTACTATAGGTCTTTTTTTAGACAGTACTGGTGGAAAAGACAAGTGTCCAGACCAAAATGATGGCTGTTTGAATGACTATTTAAAGAAGATGAGGGAGACTAGGTCAAAATGAGGTGAGAAAAACAACCAGCATGGGATGGCAGCTGACTGATGCTCTAATGTGTTAGACCCTCTGCTTCTTAAGTCTCTGATGCTGCTGATCAGGTCAGCATTTCACTCTGGTGTTGAGGATCAAGTTTATAGCTCCCAGCCGCACTGGCATTTGCTTCTGGGAAATGCTGGGGAAGGAGGGGAAGAGCTAGGAGTGGAGGGTTATCCCATGAAACTACTATTGGGATAAGAATTAAAAGCATCTGCTGAAGTCATGTGAGCTTTGTTGGCTCAGTTCACCAGAATGACAACCTGCAGAGGATCAGTTTTGACCGACCACAAGTCATACAGCATTTAAGGAGACTCCATACAGAGGGCTAGGAGAAAAGTCAATCTGCTGTAAGCTTTTCTAATTAAGTGAGGGGGGGGGGAAACCCAAACCCTCAAAACCAGCCTCCTCCTATCTGTCAGCATATGGTAGGAGCTATTAGTCTTTGGCCTAAACATAAAATAACGTTAAGCCTGTTTTCCAGTTGTAACATAGTTTGAGGTTGCTGTTGTGAAATCTGTACATAATTTGTTGAGTTTTATTGTCCCCAATCTATTGTTCCATGATGGAATTTCCAGACAAAAACAATAAAAAGGGAATTTTTCGCTTTGTTCTTCTATTATAAAAGACAATGAATTAGACTATTAAAGGAAGTAGGCTTATATTTTAAAAGCGTTTTGTTGAATTAAATCCTTCTCACTGGTGTTATTTAGGCTCTAATACAGTTTCCTGAAACAGCAGGAGCACAGACTTCCAGGCTCACATGTGCTGATTTAAGGGTTATTCATTACTTTCATCTGGAAGAGAAAAGTGCTAACAAAGTTGTTACACAGAAGCAACATGCAAGGTCTATTGAAATTCTCCATGGTTTATATGAGGAACATAATTTAAGACAACTTGCAAGCTGTATCCTTAATAAAAGTATGAAAAGAGGTAATTATTTACTGGGGCAAAAACTGCGTCTTCAAAACATGCATGGACAGCAAGCACCTAGCATATTAGGGGCACTATGAGGATATGATTAATAAATAATGATGATTAATTTAATTGCTGAAACCCTGTAGAAGAATTCACAAATTAACACTAGGTGGCAGAAGGCTCTGCCATACTGGAGACACCTGCAAGCAGATATACAGACCTACTACTAAGTCTTCCAACAGAATTTAGAAAGCCAGAGAAATATTGAAAAGGCAGGTCAGTTATATAAATATTTTTTGTCCGTTCCAGTCTGTATAATTGTGATTTTCACACCTTCAGAACAGACCTTTTCAATACTGAAAGATTAATGCTATACCTAGATTTATGTATGCCTTTTAATCTCTCTCTCACCTGAATTCAAGTTGATACAGATCAGGTATTTATCTGGTCAAAGTGAAATTATGCATGTGACTAACTAGGCTTTTACTTAAACACAAGAATAAGTGGTCCAATGAAATAGCGCAGCCTGTTGGATCTGATAAACACTTTGCCAAAGCAAGCACACCCAGTTCCACCTGAGGGATTTGTTCTTCTATTATTAATGAAATGAGGTTTAGGGCATACTTCTAGTCATGAAAAACGCTGATGGTGAACCTTACCCAACCTGTCTAAAAGGAATAGTCGAGAATATCTCCTGAGAATGACATTCCATTTACCATTCTCCATCTTTACCCGCCCCTCTCCCCCAAACTGTGCACTTTAATACCCACATTTCATCTCTTCTCACCCAACTCCTCGATTACAGTCACCATCTTTTTACCTTTTCGTTCTTTTCTCCTTATCCCTTTTTATAGTGAGGTTGCTGAAAGCCATTGAACAAAACTGTAAACCCTGTTTATGATGGAAACCACTTCAAAGCAAGGGGTGCTACCGCACCCCTAGGACCTGTGGTTCCAACACCTATGCTATTTCTCTTTCTGATACACTTCCCATTTTTAATAATCTTTAATTAGCAGAAACAGAACTTAATAAAGAGACAATGAGTTTGGCCTCCAGAGAAGGGAGAGAGGGATCAACAGCTCTAATCTGACAGCACTACCACAGGTCAGCTCATGAAGCTGCTTTAATGGTGGATCCTACCAACCTGGTTAAAAAGAGGAATAGAGGAGAATGCTGAGAGATAAGAGGAGGAAATAGCTGTGAGAACAAAAGGGTGAGGAACAGACCAGGGTTGTATGCCAGAAAATAAGGGACTGGAGATGGGGAAGGGGAAGTACAGCCATTTCCTTAGGCCAAGAAGCAATGCATCAAATAAGATAGAATTGATCCCCCCCAAAATCTCCTAGGATGGTCTATAGCCCAGATCCTCAGCTGAAATAAATCAATGCATCTCCACTGATTTTAAATTAGTCATGCTGATTTACATCAGCTGAGGATCTGGCCCTACAAGTCTCACTATGCCAATTCAGAGCTGTCTGGCACAGCTGTAGGTTATTTTGCAGAGAGCCCTCAGAACATTTGAGAGTTCTCTGTATTTCAGGATTCCCAGTTAAAAAAACTCGCAGTGGTTCATATCTTAGCAGTCACAGTTATCAGCCATTTAAAACTGTCATCAAAGCAACAAGAGAAGCTGCAGAAGAACAGAGGAATTGGTTAGAAAGTGAAAAGTATCTGGACTGTAACTGGCTCATCTGAGGGGAGAGGATTGAGCCACTCACTGCAAATTGCTGTTCTGATGTGCAGAAAAAAATAGTAGGTAGGAAATCCTATTTATCAAGGTTACAGTCACCGCAGCTGAAAATTAATGCATCTGTCTGCATAATGTTTTTTTAAGCAGCACACATGTGATCTGAAAAGGTGCAATGTGTCACCACCCCTTCTCTCTTCATTTTCCTTGTTTTTTAAAACCTTGGCTACCACAGAAAACAATCACATTTCACCTCATCTTTTCCCAGGTTTTCTGAAATTCAGTTCCTGCTCTGTACTACTGCATACAGTCTAAGTACTAACCCTGACAACCTATTTGACAAACATATATTGCACATCTACTTTACACCAAAAAGCTCTGCAGTTGGGAGGGTTTAGGTAGGAAACTGAGGCCAATTTAAATAAACAGAAAGAAGGTTATCCATGAATTCCTTAGAAACACATCAGACAGGTGCAATGTAACTTAACTGGCAATAACCCAATATCAGAATTTTAGGGCTCACTCACAAGCGGGATAAGCACTCCGGCTTAGGAGTTTTTCCTGGTTCTAAGCCAATGTTTAACTGTCTATGAGTAGTCCCACTGCGCATGCTGACTAATACTAATGAAACTATTCACGTGCTTAAAGATAAGCACACACTTAAGTGCTTTCCTGGATTAGGGCCAGATAGCTCAGTCTCTTGCAGAAACAAGCCCACAGCACAATTACCACCTCACTATTTTACCACCTCACTATTTTCTTCCAGATAAATTTGTAGGTATTTTGAAAATATCACATTTATAAAGTATTAAACTAGTGATGCCTGATAAACCTAATAATGTCTGCTTTACAGCTATCCTCAAAAGTAACAAATATTCCTCTGATAGCTATGATCAGAAGGATCATCAAGCCCCATGAGCAAATAATAAATGGATATAAGAAATTAATTAGAAAAATAAGGCCAGCGATCTATCATTAATCCAGACAAAACTGACAGAGGAGTAAAGTGACAGCTAATGTTGCAACAGTGCTTCAAGATCCCATAGAATAGGAGGCACTGAATAGCAATTTATACAAATAAGGCAAGTATCTTCACTTCGGTAATTAATACCAGTCAATGGTTTCACTGGTTTTTCTCTTCTCATATCTGTACTTGAGTTCAAAATTTGGATTAACTCACTCTTATTCCAGCAAGTATATGAAAAAAAACTATTGGTATGAAAACCTGTGACTGCTTCATCAAGACTAACCCTTCACATCTGAAAATCTCAAGTATTACAGAGAAAATTAATACCTTTTTCCCTGCTACTAAGAAAATTAATGTCCTACACTCAGCCATAGGGCAAAATTATGAGGCAATAATAATGATTATCTAGTTGCTTTTATCTGAGTGTACACCTTCAGTATCACTTCATGAACACACACAAATACAATTAAAAAAAAACAAAGCTTCTCAATAGAACTGGCAAGGCTCCAGGATAAGTTGTGCCTATGTTATGTTGAAATTTACCTCATGTTTTACTTCAGTAGTTGATTGGTTTTCCTTAAATGTTTAAAGAACTTAGTGGAAAATGTAAATAGCATTCAGAGAACAATATATAAACAAGGCCATTTAAAACTGGATTGTTTCTTCAAAACTTCAGGCTGATTTTGCACCACTGCATTACAAGTTTTACACTGGTGTAACTTCATTAATTTCAATGTCATTAAATCAGCATAAAACTGGAGTGAAACCCTGGTGAATCAGAGCCTGTGGTGTTTAAACTGTGCACAGCTGGTGAGTTCTGCTTCATGTCTGAGCCAGATTAAGGGGAGGACTCTATCATCTTTGCCCCATGCTAATGAGGAAGAGGTTGGAGAACTCTCATGGATCTTGGGAGACAGACCAGTCCTCGCTTACAGACAGCCCCCCAACCTGAAGCAAATACTCACCAGCAACCGCATACCATACAACATGAACACTAACCCAGGAACCTATCCTTGCAACAAAGCCAGATGCCAGCTCTGTCCACATATCTATTCAAGTGACACCATCATAGGACCTAATCACATCAGCCACGCCATCAGGGGCTCGTTCACCGCACATCTACTAATGTGATATGCCAGCAATGCCCCTCTGCCATGTACATTGGCCAAACCAGACAGTCTCTACACAAAAGAATAAATGGACACAAATCTGACATCAGGAATCATAACATTCAAAAACCAGTGGGAGAACACTTCAACCTCTCTAACCATTCAGTGACAGACTTGAAGGTGGCAATTTTACAACAAAAAAACCCTTCAAAAACAGACTTCAAAGAGAGACTGCTGAACATGAATTAATACGCAAATTAGATACAGCAAAGAATCCTGTGGCACCTTATAGACTAACAGACGTTTTGGAGCATGAGCTTTCGTGGGTGAATACCCACTTCGTCAAATGCATGTGACATGCATTTGACGAAGTGGGTATTCACTCACGGAAGCTCATGCTCCATAACGTCTGTTAGTCTATAAGGTGCCACAGGATTCTTTGCTGCTTTTACAGATCCAGACTAACACGGCTACCCCTCTGAAATTAGATACAATTAACTTAGGTTTCAACAGAGACTGGGAACGGTTGGGCCATTACACTAATTGAATCTATTTCTCCATGTTAAGTATCCTCATGCGTTCTATGGGTCATCTTGATTATCACTTCAAAAGAAAAATTTTTCTCCTACTGATAGCTCATCTCAATTGATTGGCCTCTTACAGTTGGTATGGCTACTTCCACCTTTTCATGTTCTCTGTATGTATAAATATCTTCTTGCTGTATGTTCCAGTCTATGCATCCGAAGAAGTGGGCTGTAGCCCGTGAAAGCTTATGCTCAAATAAATTTGTTAGTCTCTAAGGTGCCACAAGTACTCCTGTTCTTTTTGCGAATACAGACTAACATGGCTGCTACTCTGAAACTTGAAGAACTAATGAGCTTCCGGAGTCCTACTCAAGATGATTTTACACCCAAATAAGAATCTCATCCGCCTAATCCAAGACTGGACCTGTAAGGTCTTGTCTATACTAGAAAAATACACCAGTTTAAACTATATTGGGCAAGTTAAACTAGGGCAAACCTCTACTGTACACACATTTAAGCTAGATCGATATAAGCAAGGGTTATGAAGCTCAAATCTATTTAGCCTGCCCAAGAAAAGGTTAAGAGGGGACTTGATCATGGTTTGTAAATACTTAAACAGGAAGATGATATCTGATAGTAGAGGGAAAAGAGACAGAGGCATAATGAAATCCGAAGGCCAGAAGTCAAAGCCAGAGAAATTGAGACTAGAAGCAAGGTGCAAAATTTTAACAGTAGACACTAGTCAATAATTGGAACAACTAATCTAAGGCTGTGTCTGAGTCTCCATCACTTGAAGTCTTTAAATCAATTTAGGACGTGGGCTTGATGCAAGAATCACCGGTCTATGTTATGCAGAAGTTCAGATGAGGTGATCATAATGGTCACTTCTGACCTTAAGTATCAGAGGGGTAGCTGTGTTAGTCTGTATCCACAAAAACATGGAGTCCGGTGGCACCTTAAAGATTAACAGATTTATTTGGGAATAAGCTTTTGTGGGTAAAAAACCACTTCTATGCATGGTTTATGGCTTTTATGTAAAGAGGGCATTCAGCATTCTATTAAACCATATACAATACAATCATAGCCCTGTGCTCGCTTACTTACAATAAACATTCTTGAAAAATACTGTAAGGATAATGTTCAGCAAGCATCTAAGAAGGAAATATGTCTGACCACGCAGAGTCGATGTAAAATATAAAACACGTATACTGGAGACAAAGCTTATCACCAGTGGGAGAAAACAGTAGGGACTGGTTTTCAGAGGTGCTAATCACCTTCAACTCTAGCTGAAGGCTGGGAGCTGTGGGGGGCTCTGCTCTTTTGAAACTCAGGCCTAGAAAGCTAGGCTCCAATCACTCTCACAAAATGCAGAGAACCCCGTGCTAATGTTTACCAGCTAATAGCCCTCACCTGTATTAACAGCCTGTAAAATCTCGCAGTTCCTGAAAGAGCTCCCGTCTTAATTCCACTGAATCATGTGGCCACTTGTTATAGCTGCCAGAAAAAACAAAAACCCCACTGGTTCCTATTACTAGATTTTCACTAGACATCAATGTTCATATATAGATATCACTCTCTCTCTCACACACACACAATTAAAGGTATCACAATGATGGACACAAAACACATTTTTGTGTACACATTCCTTAGATCTATCATTGTGATATCTATTGTATATTACAATTAAAAAAAAAATCCCCCTAGAATTGGTAGAAATCAAACCCTTGCTTGCTTCCTGATAATACTGTTTATCAGCTGAAACGATGGAAGAACATGCAGACTAAAAATTGAGGGGCGGGGGCGGAATATGCCTGAAGCAAAAAGGAGAAAATTGATTGTGGTTTAATTTTGCCAACTATAGCCCATAACATGACATGTACTCCTCCATCCCCCACTTCTTGGTCAATGGGATTCATAATATAAAGGGGTGGGAAACCTGAGACATCTTTACTTGATGTGATTAAAGAGCTCCACAATAAGATGGATAAATTGGAAAATTCACATAGTATTGACTAGCCATTAAAAAAAAAGTGGAGAACAATAGGCTTGATCCATATTCTATTTAAATGGATGGAAGTCCGCTGACTTTGATGGGCTTTGGATCAGGCTCATCATGTTGAACAACAGTCAAAAGAACAGAACAGCGCAACGGCTGCTAGATCAAGCAGAGAAGTAAAAATGTCTAAGAGTTAGCTAATTCACTATCTCCTGAAAACCAATATCTTTGCAAAAGCAGGTAGAAAATCTTGGCGAACCAGAGAAGAGCAAGGAGTTTATGAGTACTAGGAATTCCAAAGAGATGCAATTGATCTATTTGGTTTTATGACAGATTTAATCCATGAATGCTTACCTTAAAAACACAGAAAGCACCTATCATACTTTATGTTGTCCTTTATGCAGGTTTCTCCCCTGCCTGAAAGGCTCTCTGACACTGAACATACTCAGGAGATGACTTACTAAGGGGAGAAAATTCAATTGCCTTCCAGGTGTTTGTGTAATCTGACAGAGAGAACTAAATCTGCAATCTTTCTGGCATCTGGGATCATATTCCTCACTCCCCTACCCTTGAATACCAACAGTTTCTAAGGAAGCTACCAGTATTTTGATGGGATGTTCCATTGCCAAGGCATATCTCCAAAGGTCCATATAACGTATGCTATATATAACAGATCTTCAATGAAATCAAGTCATAAGGCTGCAAGGCACAATGCTTCCATGGGTGAATGCAACAATTAGTGGGAACAACAAATTTAATATTTATTCTTATAACATTAAAGTACAACATATCCTTTTACTTATTCATTTAACTTTTACCTGGAACTTGCTATATACGGACCTCAAAAGAAGCAGAGTATCAACAGAACAACCTATGTTAGTCTTAAGCAATATCATAAATGTTTGTAGCAAATTAATAAAAATCAAGGTCATTTGCCGGTACAGGACACTTGAACATTGTAATTTCACAAGTTATAGAGATACACATTTAAGACAATGAAAAATGACTCTAGCTTGAAATCTCATAGCAATGCACAAGTTACAAAATGCGTGCTCAGTTTTGTTGTTACCTTAACAAATAGCCATAAACTGTGTGCCTGTCCCTCTAATGTTACAACCAAACTTTTTTTCTTTTAAGTCTACATAAAATGTTAGTACCTTATGCAACACAGTACGATACAAAGTCATTAGATTACAGGATACACAACTCTTTGGCATTATTCAACCAAGTGCCAGATCTCATCACATTTTATGGTCGCTATAACTCAAGTCCAGACTCATTTCCCATTAGCCCCAATTTAACATTTGTGTTCATTGCAGGTCAATGTACAGGCCTCCTAATTAGAAGCAGTGGAGTAGAAAAAGATAACAGAAGTATGTTTAATGTATTGCTTGTGTAAAAATTGAAACTAATACTTACTTACTGGGTCTTACTAATACTTAGAAGCAAGGGGGAACTGCAACAAGTTCTTTGCTACTGAAGTGCACTTCACTACAGAGACTACTAAGGGTAATGGGACCAGTACTTTAGTTCAACTGTCCTGGATGGCTACCCAGCTGCATGGACATTTGGGAAACAACTTTAGCACATCACGGTGTCTGGGAACTAAAAACTGAAAAAGGCAGGTCCACAGAATGGGATGGGAAAATTGCAAGAGGAAGAAAGTTTTGTTTTTATTTGGGGTTGGGTCTTACTATAAAGCCTGAGTCGTCGTCTTCTCTCCCCTCCACGCCAATCTGAAGAAATTGTTTTTGATCAAATAAACGTGCCTTTATTACCAGCAAAATGAGGCAAATATTTTTGGTGAGCAAGGCAGGCTAATTTCTGATCATTTGCCGGAATGGCTTTCCCTGTAAGAACTGAAGCATGTACTGATTTCTTCCACCAGAAGGAGAAGAGCTTTAGTGGATCCCCTTTCACTACTGTATTGTAGGATCTCCTACACCCAAGTAACTCATACAAAAACAGAGGAGGAAATTTGCAAAGGAACAAAGGGCAGTTAAACACCCAAATCCTATAGAAAGCTAATGGGAGCTAGAAACCTGATTCCACTTTGGGCCTTTGAAAAAAATGTCCTCCTAAATACACACAAATAACCCGAGATACGGTGTTACAAAGGATAAATACCGAAAACTGACTGCCACCTTGGCTCACCTTTGTGGTATCTAAAAACATACATTTGACCATATTTAAGTGCAATTCTGAGCTGACACACAGGCTCAGTCCCTGAAACTAATTCTCTGATGTTTCTAGTGAGTGCTGTTTTGGACAATCTCCATTCCATTACAATGTTCATTACAGATCTTCTCAGCTTTTGATATCTACGCAGAATTCCTCATATTTACAGAAAGAACTGAGTTCCAGTTAGCAAATCCTTACTTTCTTCTTAAAACAGGAACTCTAATGGTCTTGTGTTTTTTCTTTAAACTGGCTCAACAGTCTTTTGATGAATGTTTGATTCCATTTTTTTAAACATATTATATATAAAAGACTCCACTAAGCGCTCTGTCCACTTAAAGCATTGCTGCAGAATGGTATGGCTGTCTATTGTACCCAATGATGACATCTCAACATCTCATGTGTTTTCTTGTGGCTGATCTGTGAGGAGCAAGGTCGCAAACAGATGACATAGGAATTTGTAGGCTCCCACTGAAGATTTGGCATGACTGTCGGCCCCTTCCCCCCCCCCCCAAATCAGTATTTCATGTCTGTCTTACTCTCAGTGTCTGCAGTGTTTATTGATACTTGCTCTCCATTCACGTCTGTCCTTGGCTGTGTCTTTGAAGTTGTCAATATTTATGTCGCATGAGTTAAGACTCTGCTTAAGGGTGTCTTTTAAAATGTTTATGCTGATTGCCCTTCCTGCACTTTCAGAGTTTCAGCTCACCGTAGAGGATTTTTTGGGGGAGTCTATTACCACCCATTCTGATAAAATGACCTGTCCATCTGTGCTTACATTTGATAATCACTGCCTCAATACTGATTGTTTCTGTTCCTTTCAAATATGTTAATATTTATCATTTTGTCTTCCCAGCAGAGCTTTAGAATATAGTGACAACAGCAACATGTGAAAGTTTTCAAGTTGCTTCATGTGTTTGCAGTGAATTGTCTGTTTCACACCTGTATAAAGGGAAGGCTACTGTTGCTGTACTTATATTGTCAGTTTTGTTGACAGTTTGATGGTGTGCCAGTTGAGTATCCTATGGTGAACTCTTCCAAAAAACCTGGCTTGCCTTTCATATTCTGTTTGATATATTTTGATCCAGGAAACTGCCCCTTGAGATGGTACTGCCAGGGTATGTAAAGTGATTAACATTGTTTAGCTTTGTATCATAGACAGTGATGTTTGGGTGGTGGTAGTGGTTGATAGGACTAGTTGAAAAAGGACTTCCACTTTTTCTAGGCTGATGGGGAGTCCAAACTGTTTTAACTTTATGTAGATGCTCTTCTGAACGTTATCAGTTGCGCACTTAAAAATGGCTGCAAAGACCAATGAGGATCAGTGCCAGCACACAGCCTTGTTTCACCCCATTATATATGAGAAATGATTTAGAGAGCGGGCAGCATCTGAGAACACTTGACCAGTCATGTCTTCGTGGAGTTAAGGTATGTTGTTAACGAATCTGGTGGGGCAGCCAAACTGTCCTAAAGTTTTCCAGAGGTCATTTTGCTCAGTGTCAATACTATTTTTTAGATCAAGGATTCAGCACATAGTTCCAGGTTCTGTTCAATACATTTTTCCTGAATCTTTCTCTCAACGAAAATCTCTGACCTGATTTAAAGCCACATTGGGTAACATGTAGAAGTTTCTCTGCTACGGTTTCTACAAGAAAAGTAAAATACAAGCAAGGATTTTACCACCTGCGGATAGCAGGGAGATACCTGTGTAGTTGCCACAGTCAGATTTCATACCTTTATTCTTGTATAGTGTAGCTACTATTGCACCTTTGAAATCCTGAGGATTTTTCTTAGTTTCCCAGATATCCTTAATTTTGTACAGATTGTTGACAATTTTAGGTCCTGCAAGTTTATTGTATGCTGTCTTTGACTGGTGATTTACCTGACATCACTTTTTTGATAGTTTGCACTTCTTGAATGGTAGATTACTGGGATATTTCTTCATATATGGGTTGCTGGGTTACTTTCCATCTAGTGTCAACCCACATATGCAAAAGATTGTTGAATAACTCAGTAAAGTGCTGCAGCCATCTGTCAGAGAAGCCTCTCTTCTCCTTGAATAATGTAGATCCATCTGAACTGTTTAGTGGAGCTGCTCCTGATTTCAACTGGCCATAAATGGCCTTCAGGGAGACATAAAACAACTTTGTGTTGTTAGTATTACCGTAATGCTGTATTTATTTGTTCTAGTTTCTTTTTCCTACCAGTTGTCCTTTGGAACATGAAACTGCAAAATATACTTCACACAGCCACACAGATTTTTTTTTTTTTTTAAGGAAACATTGGTCTAATTCCTGCTCGCACTAATGTTAGTGATAAAACTCTGTGACTTCAATGAGAACTGGATCAGGCTCCATATTTTTAATCAAACTGGGATTCATCAAAAAAAAGTGCCATGCCTTTTTTTAAAGTAACACATTCAAAATATTGATCAATGTGGCCATATGAAATGGATTAAAAATTGGTTAACTGATATATCTCAAAAGCTGCCAATGGAAAATCACCTATAGTTATCCAATGGAGTGTTTCTAGTTGGATCTTGAAGGATCTGTTTTTGTCCCAGTGCCATTCAATAACTTTTTTCAATTATCTAAAGGAAAATCATTGCTGATACAAATCTCCAAACGACACAAAAATCACTGGAGTGGTAATAATGATGGAGACAGGTCAGTTAGAGAGACAGATCTGGATCCTTGGTAAGGTGGGCTTTTTTGAATGACATGTATTTTAATACTGCCAACTGCAAGGTCATACATCTAGGAACAAAGACTGTGGATCATGGACTGTATCCTGGAATGCAGCAACACTGAAAAGGACCTAGGAGTAATTGCTGATAACCAACTGAACATGAACTTCCACTGTGATGCTGTAGCTAAAAGGACCAATCCAATTCTTAGATGCATAAGCAGAGGAATATCAAGTAAGTGTAGAAAGGTGGTATTCCATCTATACACAGCACTGAAAATGGGAGAGGGTTCAGAGAAGAGCAACAAGAATGATTTGATTACTGGAAAACCTGCCTTCTAGTGACAGACTTAAGAAGCTCAGTCCATTTAGTTTATCCAAGGGAGGGTTAAGAGATGACTTGATCACAATTTACAAATACCTAAATGGGGAAATAGATTTCTGATAATAGATGGTTTTTTAATCTAGCGGAAAAAGAAATAATGAGATCCAATGATTAGAAGCTGAAACTAGACGAATTCAGACTAAAACTAAAGGACAATTTTTTTAACAGTACACACTGGAACCACTTGCCTATGGATGTGGTGGATTCTCCATCCCCTGAAAGCTTTAAATCAACACCGGATATTTTCTAAATAATATACTCTAGCTCCAATAGAATCATACAAATGTAAGGCTGAAAGGGACCTTGAGAGGTCATCAAGTCCAGCCCCACGTACTGAGGCGAGACCAAGAAAACTGAAGCCATCAATGACAGGTCAAAACTGTTCTCTAAAAACCACCAATGATGGGGATTCCACAATGTCCCTTGGAAGCCTGTTCCAGAGTTTAATTACATTTACAATTAGAAAAATTTCCCAAATATCTAACCTAAATCTCCCTTGCTGCAGATTAAGCCCTTCTTGTCCTTCCCTCAGCAGACATGGAGAATAATTGATCACAGTCCTCTTTATAAGAGCCCTTAACATATTTGAAGACCTATCAGGTGCCGCCTTCATCTTCTTTTCTCAAGACTAAACATGTCCAGGTTTTTTTTAATTTTCCCTCAGAAGTCAGGTTTTCTTTTGTTGGTGTTCTCTGGACTCTCCAATTTGTCCATCTATTTCCTAAAGCATGGCACCCAGAACTGGACACAGTACTCCAGCTGAGGCCTTACCAATGACAAGTAGAACAGAACAGTTACCTCCCATGTCTTACATACATTTCTATTAATTTGTCCCAGAATATTAGCCTTTTTCACAACTGCATGACATTGTTGACCCATATTCAATCTGTGATCCACTAGAATCCTCAGGTCCTTTTCAGCAGTACTATCACCTGGCCAGTTCTTCCCCACTGTGTGGTTGTACATTTGGTTCCTCCTTCTTAAGTGAAGTATTTCAAACTTGTCTTTGTCTTTCATTTCATCTTGTTGATTTCAGATCAACTCTCTAATTTGTCAATGTTGCTTAGAATTCTAATCCTGTTTTCCAAAGTGCTTGCTACCCTCCCAGTATGGTGCCATCTGCAAATTCTATAAGTACACTTTTCACTCATTATCCAAGTCATTAATGACAACACTGAATACTATCAGACATAGGCCTGACCCTGCAGGACCCCACTAGATATGCCTTCCCAGACTGAGAGAATCACTGATAACTACTCTGAGTATGATCTTTCAACCATTTTTGCACCCACTTTCTCATAATTTCATCTAGAGCACATTTCCCTAGTTTGCTTATCAGAATATTTTATGGGACTTAAGGATGTAAAAGGTTAACCAGCCTTAACTGTTAACCACCCCCCGTCAGCTGGAGGGACCCCAGCCCTGGCCGAGAGTGACCCTAGCCGGCTCGCTGACCCCAGCCCCAACCAGCCGGAGCAAACTTAGTTAACCGATTAAATAATATAATTTTAATAGTTTAAATGGTTAACTTTTAACACGAGATTTACATCCCCAAAGGGACTGTGTCAAAAAGCTTACTAAAAAAAATCAAATCAAGATATCCCAAGTCTCCTGCTTTGCTCCAAACATTAGGCCAGTAACTCTGTGAATGAAGGAATTCAAGTTGGTTTGGCATGTTTGTTCTTGACAAATCCATGCTCACTATTCCTTATAACCCTATCATCCTATCGGTGCCTACAAACAGATTGCTTAGTATTTGTTCCAGTATTCTTCCAGGTACTGAAGACAGACCAACTGGTCTAGAATTCTCTGGGTCCTCTTAGACCTATCTTTAAAAAGGGATAGCTTTCTCCAGTCCTCTGGGGTCTATCCTGTCACCCAGGAATTCTCAAAGATAATTGTTAACAGAAGTTATGGGCCTGAGGCAGAAATTACTGGGCGAGGTTCTATAGCAGGGGTGGACAAACTTTTTGGCCTGAGCACCACATCTGGTTATGGAAATTGTATGGCAGGCCAGGAATGCTCATGAAATTGTGGGTTGGGGTGTGGGCTCTGTTGGAGGTGCGAGCTCTAGGGTGGGGCCAGATGTGAGGAGTTCAGGGTGCAGGAGGGGTGCCGGGCTGGGACAGGGGATTGGGGTGCAGAGGAGGGAGGTGATGGCTCCAGCTGGGAGTGTGAGCTCCAGGCTGGGACCAAGGTGTTTGGCAGATGGGACGGGGAATCAGGGCTGGAGCAGGAAGTTGGGGCATGGGAGGGGGCCAAGGGTGCAGGCCCTGGGAGGCACTTACCTCAAGCAGCTCCCAGAAGCAGCAGCAGCATGTCCCCAGTCCGGCTCCTACATGGAGGCACAGCCAGGTGGCTCTGCACAGTGCCCTGTCTGCAGGCACTTGGGGTGGGGGCAGGGTGCAAAGCCCCCTGGCTGCCCGTACACACAGGAGCCAGAGAGGGGACATGCAGCTGCTTCTGGGAGCCATGCAGAGTTGGGCAAGCCCCTTACCCTGCTCCCTGGCTGGAGTGCCAGAGCAGGGCAAGCCCCGGACCCTACTCCCCAGCGAGAGCTCGAGGGCCGAATTAAAACATCTGAAGGGCTGGATGCGGCCACTGGGCCGTAGTTTGCCCACTCCTGTTCTATAGCCTGTGTTATGCAGGAAGTCACACTAGATCATCATAATGATCCCTTCTGGCCTTAAAATATAGGACTGTATAAAGTATTTATATTTGCATATATCTATTCTTTTATCTCCACTAACTTCCACTCACTGACTACTGTCAGGCATAAATTTGTTAATGCAAATTAACAGTTATAGAAAATCACAGGAGTTGATTAATAATTACTTCCTACAATACTTTTATAAGATCATTCTTCAGTGTTAAAGAAGAGGGACCATGATAAAGGAAAGGGCAATCTAGAGAAGTGAGAGTCAATCTACTAACCTGGAAGGATTTGATGTTCAATTTATAGATCCCTAAAAGCTTGTATTGAATAAGATTTGCAATATAGACTCTGGATAAAATTTTCAAAAGCACGTAAGTAATTTAGGAACCTAAGTTCCATTGAAAGTTAATGGACATGTTTGTAATATCCAATTTTCAGACAGTAAAAATTTCAAAGCGCCTGTTAAAACATGTCCACCAACAGGACTGACAATGTTTCAATAGCCAAAAATATGTTTTCTAAGAGAATTAACACTTCTGGTTGAAATTGTGGGCTTGAGTCACCAAAATGCAGAGGGCTGGCACCTAAGATCATGCCTATGAGTATCATCAGAATTATAAAATATTGTGCAAGACAGAACCACAGCCTCCTCTTAGGGTTAAGGTTGAAACAATTAATAGATCTTTTGAATTCCCCCCCTTTTTTTCTTCCAAAATTTGCAGACTACACTGGAGAGTCTACTCCAGTTGTCGTTTTCTGAAGACAATGGTTTTTGTCTCAGAAGATGAAAAAGCATTTGCAATTCTCTCTCCTTTCTACAAATGTCTCTGGAGACCCAGCTTCAGATCCAGTCTCTGGTCACAAGTAAAAATACGTTTCATAGTTTAAAGACAAGGACTAGGATGAGACATCAGGTAGCCACTATAACATTTGGTATAAATGTCATTGCTCCACTGTCACTTATGCATTTAATGACCACTAAGTAGTGAGCGAGCAGCCACTGTATATATAGAACAAAATTACCCAACATGGTAGGTCCCTGTCCCCATAGGAGCCTTTCTGAAATTCCACAACTGTGTGCCATTGCAAACATCCTGCTCTACCCGAGCTAGTCTGGTCTTTACCAATAATTCTAACCTTTGCTGCAAGAATGAGCCCCCCACAGAGGTCAGAAGAACATAGGGATTCCCCTACCAATAAAGCTTGCAACCAGAGCTCAACATAGTACATTCAGGTCAAAATGTCAGCTTCTATACACAAGAGGTGTATGCCATATGGATACATGAGTTCAGGGCAGTCATAGGCAATGTCCTTGTGCTTCAGTATCTGGACCCCAGCAGATCTTCTTTCATGCTGCCCCCCATGCCTTGGGCATCCTTCTTAACAAAATAAGTGCTGTCTCTCTCTCTCTCTGCAAACTCGCTTCTTCCACCGATCCTTTTGGTAGAGTAAACTTTCAAAAGCGCAAAAGTGATTCAGCAGCCTAAGTCCCATTTTCAAGAGTGACAGATACTTAGTTTCCAGTGAGGCTAAGGAATTTAAATCCTGTTAGTGGCTTAAGTCTCTTGGAAATGTTCTTTGGAAACATTCTTTGGAAAGTTTATGCTTTGGCTACTCACTCACCTGATCTGTTTTTCTGGGTCAAGTCATGTCGGTGTTAGATTGTACCATCTCCAGGGCAGAAGCCATGCCTTAGTCCATAGTTTGCACAGCACTTAGTGCATGTTTAGCCTACATCCATATTTAATTATGACTCAGCAGCCATGGCAATGACTTATTACCCTACACAGTGATGTTCATCGATAAAACAATCTTAGTGGGAATAATATTTGTTCTATTGTTCAAAATCAGGAGGGCAGGGTTGCTTTCAACACAAGTCCACGAGAAGCCAAATCCTCCCTCTACTGCCCAGCCCAAGCATTTGGGCTTGGCATTGGGGGGGGGGGGGAGGGAAAGAAGCAGCAAAGCACAGATATGACTGCCTTATGATGCTCCCCATACCTCACTGTGGTTGGGTATTCATGTAGAATCATATTGCTTGACACAGAGGATGTCTCTGGGATGCATACCTGTTATAGCTCCCCTCACCTTCCCCAAGTCCTGTGCTCACCTAAAGCAATGCAGTAGCACCAGTGCAGCTGCCACATGACCTGCCATGGTGGTGATGGAGGATTTGCCTTTGGGAGTCCTCCTCCCATATGTCGTTACTACTTTTCTGGGAACAACTGGCTTATTTAGCAGAGTAAAAATAAAATCCATGGAAGCACCTCACTAACAAAAGGTGCAATTAATGTATGTGGGTGAGAGGGGCAAGTATGTTTATTTAGACATCATTTTTTGTTTCTATATTTACAAAAAAAATTGCTAAATTTAGACAGATTTCTTGCCCAGTGGGTTGTGGAGTGTCCAGGCTGTTTGATGTGTTTTACAGCCTCTCCTTTATTTGTAGTTCTTGCTTTACCTATTGTTTTTGCTTTCCTAAGGCAGCTGGCTGCTGAAACACTGTTATAAAACCAGGCTGCAAACATTTAGTGGTGTTGCCATTTCAAACACAAGGCTCAGCTGTAACAGCTGTGAGGCAAGGTTATGCTGTGTCAGCTGCTGGATCCCGCAGAAAGGGCAAAAAATGCTGAATAAAAACAAATATAAAAACACGAATTAACAAGATTGCGGGCTTTGCAGTTGATCACCATCCATTGGTGAGGCCCCAAATTCAGTAAGCACTATCCTATGGACAACAGTACAAGCCTCTGTTGGAACTTCCATCTATCTTAGGCATTTATACAATTTCCATTACCGTAGTATCTGAACGCCTCACCTCTTTTTTGGTGCATTTACCCTCACAACAGGGCGGAAAGTCCTATTATCCCCATTTAACAGATGGGGAACTGAAGCAAATTGAGGCTAGGGCCATGTCTACCACTGGGAGTGCTTTCCCAGTGTACTACACCAGCAAAGCACTTCTAGTGAGGACGCAGCTTGTACCACAAAAGCTGCACTTCTACCAGCAGAGGTTATTCCATAGGAGCTATATTGGTAAAAGTGCAGTTTTGCCAGTATACCTGCATCTACACTAGAGGCTTTTGCAAGTACAGCTCTGTTGGTCAGGGATTCATACCTCTTCACCCCCTCACCCCCCAGACAAACATAACTATGCCAGCAGAGGTCTGTAATGTAGATATGGCCTAAGTGACTTACTCCAGGTCACCCAGGAAGTCTCATGGGGCAGTGAATCGAACCAGGGCCTCCTGAGTCCCAGAACACTGCTCTAACCATCCTTCTTACTTGTGCTGTTGGACTCCTTGAGAAAGGAGTAAAACACAGCAGTGAGTTCCTTTAGTGTTTATGAGCCAGAGTATGCCATCCTTTCTGACACTGAGTAGTACTATACTCCACAAACAGTCCCACTGACATGCATGGAAGTACTTCAGGAGTGAGGTCGTACTCCATGAGAGCAAGAGTGGCACAATCAGGCCTACGATAAAGTGACTCATGCGTCTGTTTGCTGCCTTGTGGCTGGATGTGGTGTTATTAGGATTTTCCTCTCCCTAGCCTTGCTGCCCCACTGTTCAGGTCTGCGGTTGGCCCTCTCTCTCTTGTGACTTGGCCTTCTGCTCAGGTCACTGTCATGTCTCACTCCTTTCAGCATATGTCAGAGTCCAATCCGGTAACAGTCTGGCAGCCTTGTTTCAAGCTCCAACAGCACACCCAGGCCCACTAGGCCTTATGACCCGTGTCTGGAGCTTTCCCCAGGCCTTATAGGAAACCCAGTCCCTCCCTCCAGCCAGGGACCCTGGAGCACATGGCTAATGTCTGCATGTTCCAACCTCCTTTTCTGTCCCTGGGCTTCTTCCTATGGCAGCCTGCCTCTACACCTTCTTCCCTAGCTCCCAGAGGAACAGTTACAAAGAAAGGCAGAACACAAAAATAGTTCAAATGTGCCCTGGCCTCCCTCCTTTCAGGAGATCCCTGCCAAGCTGTACCTGACTCAGCATCCTCAGGGCTATAGTGCAGCGTTCACAGGAAGCCTCTGCTAGCTGTGTCCTCTGCGGTGTTCTTTCCTCAGGGCTAGTGGGGAGAGGTCTGTCCATCTCTTAGGACTTGGCTTCTCCCCCAAAACTGGCATGCCTTGCAGGTCCAGAAGTGGGGGGGGGGGGCTGCCTGAGCCCAAAGCTGCTCTTTACCTCTTCTTGCCTGGTGTGGGGTTGGTACATCCTGTGACATGGCCCTATGTATTACTCATCTCTAAAAGAATTTGCTACCACAGCTCACAAAGTAATTTTCTCAGGAGATAAGTCTCCTACCATGAAGTAAAAGCCTATTCTTTTCTTTTTAGGGACAGATTCTGATCTTAAGTACACAGCAGAGATCCTGTAAAACCAGCTACTGTGCATGTGTACATAAAGGCAGCTGATCTTACCAGATAGCTCAAGATTTTGCAACACTCGTTTGTGTTGTAAAACACAGACAAGTCAACCAGCAGGCAACAGCACCTGAAAAAGCCCTGATCTCTAAGTACTATTCCAATAGCCAAAGAGCCTGCAGTCTCAACCTGTTGGCATGCTCATTGAGATTCCCTGTGACATAGGGAGCTGCAGCAATCACATTCCTTTTTTCCACTTAGCATATGAATGGTCTCTACCGAGTTGGGTGCTCCTGACCAACTCCATATTATGAGTGCTATAAGTATATGCATCGCTGTACAATGTGTGAATTGCAACAAACAAAAAACAGTCTCTGACCCAGAGAGCTTAATCTGAGGTGGGATTTTTGAAAGCACTCAGCGCTGGCCTACCTCTGCTCCCATCAAATCTATGTTAAAACTCCCACTGACATCAGTGGGAGCAGAGTTAGGCCAATGCTGAAGGTTTTTTTGGTTGTTTTTTTAAATCTCAATACCAATCCTTTGGAACAGTGTTTTGTTGTTTTATGGAACAGGTGGGGTTCCTAGAGCTGTAGGAAGGAGGAAAGGAAGGGAACTTGGCATATATTAAACGGGAGGCTGTAAGAGTGGTCTGAAGGAATGTATGAAAGCTAGGGATGAGTGAAGTTGTAGCATTGCACTAACACTGTCGTCAACAGGACCTGCTACATATTGCTCAACATTTTAGCCAGTGGATGCTTTTTCAAGTTCCCATTTTGGACCAGCGACTTTGGCAAGACAGATTCCTTCATCTGAGTGCTCATCCCTTTATATAACAGATTGGAATAGTTACAGGTTTCCCTAACAGCACATCTTCTTTCCAGCAGCCCGTTTTAAGGGCTGGATGACTTGTGCCAGTATGGTAGAGGCAGGATAGAGGTAAGGTACATAGTTTCCACCTTGATAATCCCAGATAAGGAGCAGGAAGAGTTATATATGTCTCATGTAAACTAAGGCCCATGGGATTGTTTTCAACCAAGAAACCAAGAGGCCTAGGAGATGTCCAATGGACTCCTTGGAGTTGGAGAAGGACTGAGTCAACTGCTGCAAATCCATGACAGTCTCTTAAATACATCCTCCAGTATTTTATCCACTGAATCTCAAGATGCCATTATCCTCTGCTGAGACTGTTTTTCTTTTGGTGAGAGAAGAAAAGGAGGCAGCCACTCAAAGGGCTAAGAAAAACGTAGGGTTTTTTTTACCATTTACAGTTTAAGGCTAAGTCTATTAACAAACCCCACATTTGTGGGATCTTCCATTCCAAATTAGCTGTGCACTGAAGTGAAACTGGAATAGGATCCCCCATGTTCTTCCTCATTTTGAGATCACCTTGGTATGCAGATCTCCCCCCCCCCCCACGATTTAAAGTGAAGTGAATCAAGGTAATCAGAGTCGAATAGTTTGCCCAATCCCTTAGAGCCTGAATGTGCATTCTCAGCTGAGGGAAGAGGAGGTTCCCCCTTCCCGCTGTTAGAAGAGGGATGGAGTTT
The DNA here is from genome assembly GCF_025201925.1 of Gopherus flavomarginatus. Classification (NCBI taxonomy): domain Eukaryota; kingdom Metazoa; phylum Chordata; order Testudines; family Testudinidae; genus Gopherus; species Gopherus flavomarginatus. The sequence continues at coordinate 147,189,455 of NC_066621.1, forward strand.
ATTTGGGTTTATTCCTGTGCTTCTCTCTGTCTTTGTACCTTCTTGAAGAGAGAGAGAGACAGGAGATAAAGGCAGTAGCCAGGGTCCATCTTCTGAAGTCTCCTCTGGAGGTGATGTAGATGGAAAAAGTGGTAGGGAGTAGAGAAAGTGCACGAACAGCCTTTTCTGCGCAGAGCAGGTGACACGGGGCACAGAACGGCTACAGAACTGGGGTATAGTGGCCTCTTAGCCAAAAATTCTCAAGTTACAAAGTATGACTGTGCTGATAAAATGCCTGTAAGAAAGTGCCCAAGTTCCTTAAGGTCAGGCTGATGTAGCTGAGAATGGAGGAGTCACAGAGGTCCCTGAGTGAAGAGAGAAAAGACTTATCATACCAGACCCTAAGTCCCTTGGAGAAATCTCCAGACAAAAAGGTGTTCAAGAGAATCTTGAGAGGAGGGGAGATCACCTGCTTTGGAGCAGACACAGAGCAATCTCTTATTCAGGGCGAGCCACTTCACATGTAGTTTCCTGCGCAGCTCTGCTGGTCATGCCTGTCTGCCTTTCCAGATAGGCTTGCCTACCATTTTGGAGTGAGAAAGCCTAACATGCTGTGAGCCTCAGCTACAGTCTAAGCCGAGCTGCAGTGGTGGCCTTGCAAGCCATGTGAGCAGGCACAACTGCGCCACATTCACCCTATAAACAACTGAGGGCAGAAAAAGTCATTTTCTAAATGTTTGCAGAGTGCCTAGCACAAAGGGGCCCCAGCCTGGCTGACCTCTAGGGATCACTATCATATACATCTTAAGTAATAATCATCCCCAGGTGGATGTGCACTGTGTCTGCAGCCACCTATGAGGATGGGGGGAGGGGGGCGGAAATAAAGGAACTAGAGAGAAGTTTACCTACTAATCCCACCAAGCCCCGTTACCCCCATTTTTTCCAGTTATTTAGAGAAAGCGCAGCTAGAGAATAAGCTCACAAAAGCAGCATGTTAGAGCCACAGACTATGCGCCTATCGTGGACAGAGCGAGAGCTTTGCTGCTTTGCCCATCTTCACTGGGACTCCAGCTGACTGGTCCTCCAGAAAATGCTTTCCCTGTGGCAATTCCAGATCGAGTAGTAATGAAATAAATGTTACTGAATAATAAATTAGTTGGATTTTTTGTGGAAACATGTCAAATGTAGAAAAATAATACTACTTTCAGCATGAAAGTAACTCAAGCGTGTAGAAAATATATTACATCAACTCTAAGAAGAAATCTAATCCGGTAATGTTTTCAGGATCACATTTTGTTCAGACACTCATTTGAATTACTATCAAGCTATTTTTAAAGAAATCTCTTTACTGAAGAAAATATCAATAAATTAAAATTATTTTTTAAACTAATGAATTTCCTCTTTTACAAAGCAATTTGTTTAGATAATAGAAAGATGTCCAAGCTAGCGTACACTTTCAAATTACAGACATCAATAATTGCTAAGACTGAAAAAAGACAAAACAAACCTAACAACGTTTGAATTAAAGAAAAATATAAGAAATTCTGCTTAAAAAGATAAACAACTGTTTTTTCTTAAAGAAAAAAATATGTATGCACACCTGCTGTTCTCCTATCAATTTGAGCAGGAAACCATTTCACCACTGCATCATAAGTAGAAGAAAAGTACTTATTAAAACATTAATCACAGTCCATTATATTCTGACTCACTGCCAAAAGTTCCCATTACATCACTGAAAGTATCTATTAACCAAAACCTGATTCTGACAAGTTACAGAAGCGTAGTGTTTAGCCTTTAGTAATGTAAAAGTCTGTTTTAAAAGAACAGTCACACAATTGATTTTGCAGTTGCAAGCAAGTATAATTAATTGTTTTTCTGACATTTATTACTGCAAGGGGGTTGATTTAACTGGTGTGTCTACTGTAAAATTATTCAAAAATTATTTCAAACTTCACTCACCTTTATTAAACACATTTATTGTGACGGTATTAAATACCCAGGGATGGCTAAACAATTTTAAAATGTGCTGGATATACTACTTCAATGTAAAACTGTATTGTCTTGTGTAAATATGGGCCTTATTTAGAACTGTGTCTCACAGGAAATTATGCCAAATGAAAACCATCCCCCCTTTTCCACTCCCACTGCATAGGATTTATGTTTTTACATTTAAAACCATTTAGGTAAAGAAACAAAAACATGGTAGCATTACCTTCAAGCCTGAGCAATAGCTAATCTGTGAAGTCGAAGTATGTTCAAGTCATTATTTCATTATTAGAAACACAGCCTGACTGGAGTATTTTGATTCTGAAGCCAGGAAAACCAAGATCTCAATACTTTTTTTGCAAACCCGAATCCTCACTGTTGGTTTATGTAAAGTATCTTTAAAAATATTATTGCCTTTGTTTTAAAAATAGAAGCCTAAAATTTGGTTCTGAACTTTATATATAAGGCTGCATGTCTGTCATGGAAGTCGCAGAAGTCATGGATTCTGGGACTTTCCATGACTTCTGCAGTGAATGGTGTGGCTGACCCCAGGATCGCCCAAGCAGTTGGCCCCAGGTGACAGCCACGCTGGCTGCTGCTCAGGCGACTCTGGGGCCAGCCGCGTCAGCCACTGCTCGGGCGACCCTGGGGACAGCCGTGTCGGCCACTGCTTGGGCGACCCCAGGGACTGTCCGAGCATCAGTTGGTGTGACTGGCCCCAGGGACCGGCTGGAACAGCGGCCTCAGGGACAGCCAGATCAGCGCCTGCTCGGCAGCCCCCCCCAGCTGTTAGCCCTGGGGACCATCAGAGCAGATGCTGGTGGCCCTGCAGACAGCCTGAGCAGTGGCCGATGGGGCTGGCCCCAGGGTGCCCCCCAGAATATCAGCATCCCTGGGACCCCCAACCTAAGATTTAATCAGAGGTATTTATAGTAAAGGTCATGGACAGTTTATGGGCTGTGAATTTCTGTTTATTGCCCATGACTTTTACTAAAAATGCCCATGACTAAACCGTAGCTTTATTTATATATAGATAACTAAGCACCCAACCCTGCAAACACTTATGAGTCTGCTTCACTTTATACGAGTAGTTCCACTTGAAGTCAAAGTCACAGTGCATAAAGTGAAGCACACACAAGTCCCTGCAGGATCAGGGCCTAAATAAGTGACCTACCTTTCCAAAGTTATGAGCTCCTACATGCTTAGGACTACAAGCCCTAGAGACCCAATCCTTATGAGCTACCATTAATTTGCACAAATATTTACTAGGCCCTGATCCTGCCAATACTGATGCAGGAGATACATAAATTAAACATGTGGACTTCCATGTCTCAGGATCAGTTTTTTTAAATTAAAAACTTTTATGATTAATAAAAAGTATCTAGAATACAGAATGCCAGCAAAAACAGCTCATTCCTTTACATCTGTTTTCCTTCCATTTAGACATACCTGGACATCCAAAATTTAAAGCAATTGTGTCCAAGCTAATAATCAGGTTGCTGTTCCTTGGACAAATTAAAGTTTCTGAAAGATCTTCAATTTTTTTTTATCCTTTTTTAAAACAAAACAAGAACAAAACTCATGCTCAATCTCCAAAACAGCTCAACACACTCACCCAGCCACTTCCAGATCCTCCCTTTCCAAAGGCCCCTTCCCCACAACCCAATTTTAGTTTTTAATAAGAAAAACTATAAGCCTGATCCTCAAAAATCTCTCCATTGACTTCAAGTGAGATTCTTTCTAGGAAGAGACTATTTCAGGAAGCTTGCTGCCCAAGGTTGGGCCAGCAAAGCCACTTCAATCTCTTGGTCCATTTCGAACTTTGGGAACAAATCCCATTTGGAAGGCTGTGGTCTCTGCCACTACTGCATCTATTTCTGGAATCCAGGCCAAGAAATTGCACTGTTTCAGCAGTTTTAAAGAACTCATTACTTCTCTGTTAAAGTACCTTCATTTCGCTGGGTGCTCCAATTCTGATTTGATCACTTTCTCTACAGTTACATTAATAATAGCCAAGATGCTTTGTTGGGTTTCTGCTCAAAAGAAAATAAATATACTGTCATTGGGGCTGTTGGAGTCTTGTTTAGAGGCTTCTCCTGATCCAGAGTTGTGGCAACTCATCAGATCTTTGTTTCATAGTGAAAAGGATGTGGGCAAGTATTTCCTATCTGTTCTCCTTCAGTGTTTCTGAATCTGGATCCAATACTTCCCCTTCTTCCAGGAGTGAAGTCTCTCTGTCTGAGAAAGTCGTACCTCATCGGTTTCTTGGACCTCTTCGCTGTATTGTTGCAACTTCCTAGATTTCTTGCATGACCTGGAGAGGGAGGAACTGGGTCATTCAGAACAGGATGCTCTTTCCCTTCAGCTTTTTAGTTAATTCTTTAGCCCTGTGGAAACTCTGGTGGTGTCTAGGCTGAATGAGAGGGCAGACTGCCTGGATAGGCCAAGGTGGGGAGGGCCACACACTGCTATGAACATCCATCTAAGTACCTCTTGTGGTCTGTTGGGGAGGCCAAGGTTCTGAGCAGGAGCAAGAGGAGGTAGCTCTCCTGTGGTATTTGGTATGCTGTTGGGCTGTGCCTTCCCATGCTCTGAATGACCATTATCAGACTGACTCAGTTTCTTACTCTTCTTACAGCTATGATGCCACTGTAATGTTGATACTCCTGGGCTTGAATAGCATTATTTGTGGCTGTGTGCCAGAAACAACAACAGAAGCTGGTGAAGGAACCTCTGAAGACATTTGGACTCTCCGGTTCCTGGGGGAAGGGGGGAAAAGGGGCGGGGGCAAGGAAGGCTGCCTTTCCATGTGGAACATAATCAGGAATTAGCCCTAGCCATCATCTTGATACCAGCTGTACAATTCCCAATGCAGAGGCCTGCTGCACTGTGGGGAGACAGAAGATAAAAAGAATTAAGAAGGGCAAGGCAAGGGGGAGAGAGAGTGGAGACTGAAAAGGTACTAGGCATCCTCCAAAATGCCATGAAAAGGTAGAAAGTTATGGAAGCTTTAAAACTGCATGCCCAGGTCCCACAAAAGCAAGATTTTCTGACCAGGAAATCAAGGAGAGGGGCTCCCCACCCAGTCCTGATACCGAGCAAGAACTACCACAGGTAACCATCCCTTGGGTATGTCAAAATGGAGGGAGAACTTTGGTTTTGGAGGGAAACAGATCTGTGAGAACTCAGTACGTTGGACACTAAACCTTCTTAATGTTAACATGAATGAGCCCCTCAGAGCCAGGTTCTCTATCACACTGGCGGCACACAGCCCCTGAAGAGACATCTCCACCTGCTCCACTGCTCTGCACACCACAACTGCACTCCTGAAGGGGAAGCTTTGACACCTGCAATGACAAGAGCAGGATTTGCCCCTTAGTGGTTCCAATAATAAAGCTAAAATGTGAATCATGGCTTTTTGAAGCCCGCTTAATATTTATCGCTATTTACCATTTTAATTCTTTAGTGCAGTTTACTCAACGCTCCTCTTCTCTCACAGGTTGGTGCTGAATTTTAATTTATATATAAATACACACACACACATTCAATAAACATCATGATTTAGTATTCTGCAAGCCCACACTACAAAAGACTGTTCTGGAAAAAATGGTATAATTACATTTCCTACAGTGACCTTGTAATCTCTTGAGTATTTACTCCAGACTAAACAGCCTTATTCAGCTGCCCTGTGTCTGATTGTCGATGAAAGAAGCTTGTTTGACAACTGCTTCGAGCAGAAACATTTTTTCCATGATTGCATAAAAAAGGTAAAAAAATAACATTACCAGACTAGTATTCCAAGCACAGAGGTTAATGTTAGATCGATGAGTTAATTCTGAAGCCAAACGCCAACAAAAACAATTACTATGGACATTCTGCTGTCATGAACAGCTTTTGAGATTAATTTAGTGGTACATACACAACTGCCGCCAACTTTAAATATAAGTAACTACATGATGTACACAGGCTTCCCTTCTTGTTTCTTTACACATTTTCCATTTTCTTTGCTTTTATAACTCTCCCGAGACCCTTTACAGTTACAGAACCCACACTATGCCCACAGGTGGGCAGGCAGGAAGTAAAACTGATTCAAAAGCAGTCCACTATTAATATATTCAATTTCTAATGACCTTGACAGAAGAGCTCCATGCAAAATACCATTTGAAATGTTCATATGATATTTTTGCCAAAAAGTCGATTTCTTAAACAGTAAGACTTCAGACATACTACAGGCTGATTTCCATTCAGTTGAAAAAACCAGTGCTTATCTGCCTCTCCTGTATAAACCCTCAGCATTCCAAACCCTGCAGGATTTCAAGTAGTATGTTAAAGCAATATAAACCAGCTCCTAAATCAGCTCAAAATTAACATTGTTTATGAATTGCTATGCCTTCCCTTCCCATTTGATTCTGAAGAAGGAAATGCACTGGTTACTCTATTGCATATCCAATATATAAAATATAGTGTGTGGGTGAACTGTTTTCTTCACAAGTCTTTATTCAAAGCTGCTCACTGCAAAGTGTGTACAAGTAGGTTTGTTGTTTTTTTTTTTAAAGTGTGGATACACTGCATTGAAAGGTGTCCAGATACAGTTATGTCCTCAACGCATAAATATACCACCTCCTCCCTGCCAATTCTCATTTATTGGCCGCCAGATTCAACACTTAATGAAGTCAATCAGAATCTTTCCACTGACTTCAAAGGGATTTGTATAAGGCTCTAGGACAGGAAACTTGTTGGAAATCAGAATGTGCACCCTGCTAGCCAACAGAATTCCTATAAGAATAAAGGGACAGCAACTGCAAAGGATACGTTGCAAATCAGACCTTCCTTACCATTACTCAATATTTCGGCTCTCTGAGCTTGCTAAGAAACTATATTTTATTTAGAGGAAGCAGAATGAACTTAGTGTTTAGAATCAATGGGCCAAAACAGATCAACTTGAAAAGAGCCACACATTCGAGCTTTTCTCCCTTCACAAGGCTCAAAAAATATCTGTATTCCCCTATCAGAAGACAGCTGATGTGAAAAATCACCTGTTAGAATTTTTGGAATTCAGAGGCTGTGGTATCCCTTCCAATCGATTCTGTTATTTTATTGGAAATTAATGTAGAGACTCAGGTTAAGCAACTGACCTGATTGAGAAGCAGACTAACAAGGATTTAAAAACAGCTTGAAGACGATCATTACTATCACCTCTTTAAAAAATCACTCTGATTGACAGCTAAGAAATTATATTAGTCATTTCAAAACAAAAGTTCCAGAACACCACATATGTTTCAAATTATGCTACAACATTGCACAACAAAGAAATATGCCCAAGCTTTCTACTTGAAATGAAGGTTACAAATGAAAAGCTACTGCAGTTGTAACAGAGCTGAAATCTAGCCTGGTCCTCATTTGAAATTTAAAATTATTGAACTGTTCTGAAAAAAAATGGAATCAACCCTGTTGTTACTCTTACAAAAAAGGGCTCAAATCTACTTGCTTTACTCATGTGAGAAATCCCACAGAAGCCCAATCTTGTTTCAATACTTATTGTTTGCTCTTAAAACATCATTTTGTTTATGTTTATCTTTTAAAAGTGCTAATGAGTCACAATGGCAGTTCACCTACCAAAAAAAAAAGGAATGGCCTTACTTGACCACTGCTCTAAATAATGTGGTTATATTTGAAAATAAATGGCTAGATAAAGGGAAATCATATTTTTCTCAAAACAAATTAAAATCCTTAAATCTACTGTCAGCTTAATTTTCCATGATTCAAATATATTCACCCAGGATGCCTCTAGAGACACTTTCAGAAAAAAAGAGATAATTTCCATTGCATAGACAATGTTACATGGGCAAATATAGACATTACTGTATTTTTAAATTCACAAGGCCTGAATCTCATTCACACAACAGTGCCAAAGTGCTGTACTGGAAATGTAAAGAGGCCTTAAAGTAGGTGCAAACAGAATTAATAAAACACTGTTGTAATTTCAGGCCTCTTCACTCTGTCAGAGGTTGTGTAAAGTGTAAATAAGAATCAGGCCCACCATGGATTATGTTTTTAAATTACAAGGCACGAAGTTCAGATTTTTCTCAAAATTTCTAATCATAAACAGATTTTCAAGTTACAAAAATGTAAGTAGCATGTGGCACTTCCACTGCTGCATTTAGTGTGAGAACATAATGCAGCAAATCCTGCCAGCCTTAGGTGCACCAAACTGTCCTGATGTGCTTACAAGACATCAGAGGAACAAAAAAGAAGGACATCGTTTTGATCCTTAGTTTTTTTTTTTGAATCAAGGTTACATAACAGCAAAGTTTAACACTCTTAGTCAGTGGGATTACTGACATGAGTAAGGGAAGATGATTGAGTCAGTTCCCAGTTTCTGTTTTACTCTTTCAATCAACATATTTGCAAGTTATTCTGTAAAATTTCGCTTAATTTATAAGTATGAAAAATCCTGCATATTCCAGGTACCAGGACCCACAGGCATAAATTCAAAGTACAACCATACACACACCCAGCATCTTCCACCTACTTCAAAACTAAAAAGTAACCAATCAGAAAGAAAATTGTATTTTAAACACCTCCACCCTGAAAGCCTATGTAAATCAAAGGGCTCTGCAGTATTATACAAAGGTCAGTGCATCTGGACTATTTTGGACCACAGAAGAGCGAAAGTTCTCAAGTTCCAAAGGTGTCTCTCACACAACACCATGCCAGCAGTTCTCTTCTTTAAATCAAGTGATGCGAGCTTGAGTTTCTCCGTTGAACACAGCCATGCCAGTACTGCATAGGTCTCAGGCAGGGAGGTCTCACACTATTTAAGGCTCTACAGGTCAAAACCAACACTTGAAAAATCCACCCAGAAACCAACAGGCCATCTATCCATATTGCTGAGCACTGGGGTGGATTTCAGATGTAAGTGTGTTACAATCGTTGCTGCAGAAGTGAGAGAGCATGGGTCACAGTAGCGAGGTCTGCATCCAAAAGAAGTGATCTCAATCCCCTGGTCAAATGGAGATGAAAGAGAGCCTTTTTGGATACTGCTGCTACATGGCCATCTAACAGCAGCTGGAGCTCCAACAATACCTTCAGGTTGCAAACTCTAGTAGCAAATGGTATGCACAGACACAGCTTCAATGGAGAACTTATTTCTCAGTTGCTTTTCATAACCTACCAGTTTCACTTCATTCTTCCTAATTGAGCTTTAGTAAGCTAGCATTCCTTCACATCTCAGTCCCAAACAGACCACCAGTAAGGCATCTGGCAACACTATATGGTGTTAGAGAAGACAGAAGTATAGAGTTGGACTCCATCAATATAATGAAGACATGCAGCCCAAGACCCTGCACTAACTCTGCCAATGGTCACCTATACACATTGAAGAGAAGGGGAGACCAGACAGAACTCTGTGGACTCATGAATGGAAGCTTAGGAAAGATTAGCTGGTGTTGGCCATTCCCCTCTAGGAACGCTCAAAAGGCGGCATTGAGTCACCCAACAGCCGTACCATCACCACCACCACCTGAAGCTGATATATCTAGGAATATCAGCATAGACATTTGATTGTTATCCAGAGTATGGCCTGGGGACTGCTTTGATCTATCCATCTAAGGTGCTTATTTGGGTACCATCACCATAGTATGCGAGCGCCTCGCAATCTTTGGTGTATTATCTATACCCAGAACAACAAAGTTCAAAGTGTTCAGAAGTATTCAGATTTGGGTCACCACAAATTTCTGTTTAAATTTTAACCAAGTGGAAAATTAAGGATCTGGACTATTGTTATCCTGATTACCAGTATCAAGGGATATTTTTTGAGCAGAAGTCCATCGTTACCCTACATGTGAAAGAGTTAAATAGCAGAATCACCAACAGGATTTATGTTCAGTTTTGTTGCTAATGATTTTTACCTGTTTTCCATCTCAATTACAGACCAGCACCAAAAACTCATTTTTATTTTAAAAACATTAAAAGCCAGGATTATGAGAAAAGTAGCCTTGCATTGCCAGCAACTGAGATTTCCCTATACTAACCCAATCGAAGAGTAATCAGAGGAATCTCAATTAGCAGTCAGCAATGAAAAACTTTAACTTCCACTGCCAAAGTTCAATCCTTGTCAGGAGCAAATAATAATTGCCACAAAAACACACGTAATTTGGGAATATCATCTATATACCAGTATTTTGGGAAACTATTCCTGAGCCGCACCAGAGGGGGGAAAAAAATACGCTGCCGTTTATTTGTGTTGAAAATCTATTTCCTAATTATTTTCAGGATTTTAAAGGAGTTGAGAGCAAAAACACTCATGAAGGTTACAAAAAGTTGTAGCACTTAGTCACCCTTTTCCTTTCAGGGCTTGGAAACAATTTTTAAAAAAGGATTTGAACACTGATTTTCCTGTGTGGCATGCCCAAAATGTTTGAGAAATGGCATGCTTTGCAGAGCTTATCAGTCCCCACACAACTTAATTATCTGAAGCATAGTGAGTAACTGGTATAGGACGATTTAAATATGAACCACCATTTTTTAGAAAAAAGAAAAGTAAGAAGAGTCCTAAAATAATCCTCTTTCTTACTCTTCGTGTGAATCACCCCATTTGTTCTCAGCAGACTCCAGCAAACTACAAAAGGAGCAGCCTTCCTTGCTCTGAAGATTGATGTGAATGTTGTGGAAAATATGAGGTTAAGACCAGAATATTTGAAGGATCCAGCCTGTTGAGTGCTTCAAAAGTAATAAACAATATCTTAAAATCAATAAGATGCTACCAGAATAAATGTAAAGGCTCCACACTAGGTTGGCAGTGTATTTGCAAAAATCTTGGTTCCTGAGGTTTGGATGAACTCAAGTCTGCATGTTCTGGGGAACTGTCCAGCAAGCAATAAATTGCAGTTTTCAAGCTGCAATATTATTATAGGGACAAGAATTTTTGCTGTAGTCTATGACTAACTACAGTGTTATAAAACTGAGAAATTAGAATGATCAAGTGAAACCTCACTAATTTGCATAGACCAATGAAAATATTCACTTCAGAGGGGGACAAGAAGAGAGAGAGATGGAGAAACTGGGAATCTGTGTCCTTGTCAATTTAACCTTTGTAATAAGGTTCAAGTTGAAAGGGAGCTAACAGTATTCAGTAGGAGCATGTAACACCATTATGCTCAACTCATCTGCCTCATTCAGCCAGCTGATTGCAGCGGCCTCTAAGGCCAGCCATGGGACCACAACACATTTGTTAAGCATTTATCATCAGCAGATGAGCATGAGTTCATGCAAATACAGAAACCAATATATAAAGGAGTAGGGTGCTGCATGGTCTAATATATTAAAAATACCCAGTGTAAGAGGATTTGAGGAGTAACAGCAGGGCACATGCAGGATGGGTATATTTGTTTTTAAATTACAAAAGGCTTCTAGACTCAGTTGGGGAGATTTACAGCTTCTCCACCCGTGGCAGATGACATCCGCCAAATCACTCACTCAAACTCTTTCAACACCTGCATTTGGCAGACAAGTGGAATTGCATTCTTGAGGCCATCCCATGCAGGAAGAGATGAGACACCCCCACACACACACTGCAAGACTACTCCTATTTCTTCCTGAGCATCTTTGCTAAGTGAGTTTTGCTGACTATGCTTCTCCAGAGCATGAGCATAAGCATTTGCAAGACTGGGATACTGAATGTAACATTAGCAGCTAGACTGAAGCCATGCAGTACTTAGAGGGGGTTCGCTTTCCAAGAAGCTTTATTCTTCTGGAACAAGCATCACCCACACTTAGATACTATGGAGATAGATCTCACTGCGCACAAGTTATATAGGATATATGTTAGACATGAAATGCCAATGCCTAGGGGGCTCCCCACAGAAAGACTTATTTCCTCCCACCCAAACATTTTCATCTGTAAGAAGGTCCATGGCTGATGGAGCTTCAGAACTCCCCCTGCAGCAGAGGCCCTATCATGGTATAATTCCTCACTCTGAACCTTAGCGTCCAAAAGATGGGGTACCAGCATGAATTCCTCTAACCTCAATTACCAGCTTAGTACTTGTAGCGCTGCCACCAACCAGGAATTCCAGTGCCTGGTACATTCTGGTCCTCCCAAAACCTTGCCCGGCGACCCCCAAGACCCAGTTCCTCTGGATCTTAACACAAGGAAAGTAAACCCTTTCCCTCACCATTGCCTCTCCCAGGCTTCCCCTCCCTGGGTTACCCTGGAAGATCACTGTGATTCAAACTTCTTGAATCTTAAACAGAGAGGAAAATGCACCTTCCCCCCTCCTTCTCTCTCCCCCTCCCAGACTCTCCCTGAGAGAGAAAGTAATCCTAATACAGAGAGAAAATTAACCTCTCTCTCCCCCTTCCCTCCTTTCTCCCCACCAATTCCCTGGTGAATCCAGACCCAGTCCCCTGGGGTCTCACACCAGAATAAAAAAAAATCAGGTTCTTAAACAAGAAAAGCTTTTAATTAAAGAAAGAAAAAACAGTAAAAATTATCTTTGTAAATTTAAGATGGAATATGTTACAGGGTCTTTCAGCTATAGACACTGGGAATACCCTCCCAGCCTAAGTATACAAGTACAAATTAAAATCCTTTCAGCAAAACACACATTTGAACTCCGCCCAGCCGAATACACATTTGCAAATAAAGAAAACAACCATAAGCCTAACTCGCTTTATCTATCTAGTACTCACTATTCTGAACTTATAAGAGCCTGTATCGGAGAGACTGGAGAGAAACCTGGTTGCACGTCTGGTCCCTCTGAGCCCCCAGAGTGAACAACCACCAAAATCTAACAGCACAGCACAAAAACTTCCCTCCTTCAAGATTTGAAAGTATCCTGTCCCCTGATTGGTCCTCTGATCAGGTGACAGCCAGGCTGACTGAACCCTAACCCTTTACAGGCAAAACACACATGAAGTACTTCTGTTCTATTAACCCTTGACTATCTATTTATGACAGGCCCCCACAGCTGTGTTTCGAACAGGTGGCGAATGCCGGCTCCAGATATGTCTGGGTTGAGATAGCTGATGAATATTTGATCTGATAAACTTGATATCGGATAATGAAAACGATAGGCATCAGGAATACATGGGAACACAAACAATAAGTGATTCTAGACAAGCTTGAAGGTCTTAAAGCAGCACTGAGTTTCAGACTGCTTAATCTCAGGGCTGACAGTGTTTTAAAACCTTTTTTGAGACTCCTATGCCCTCCCTGGATGAAGAGTGTAATTTCTCATCTGAAAACACAACAGCACGTGTTGGCAGTGCCCACTGAAGTAATTGGGAATCTTTTCTTGGATTTCAGTGGGCTTTGGATCAGGCCCAAGATGCATATCAAAGAGTCCTACCCCGCTATACTCTCTCATTGGTATTTTGGGGTCTCAGTTCTCCTGTATGCACATTCTAGGATTTTTTTTTTATTTTGTTTCTTCCCCGACATCCTGCATTTTAATTGTTCTGCAATGTGTTTTCTAGAAGTAACAAGGGTGCGTGATCTTGAAGTCAGCCAGACCCAGCTCAATGACACTATCCATCTGGCTAGTCGTGCACGTGTTTAGCGGGTGTTCAGCTACTCATCTCTTTGGCAGAGAGCAGGCATGCCATTATTGTGCTATTTAGTCTCCATTACCTTGGAACACCAGGCTCCTAAGTTCCCTTCCAAACATGGCCGCACACTGCAATGCCGCCAAACTGCTGGGCCAGCCCTGCATTACACTTTGACAAAGTTATGCTCTATGCTTCATTTCTCACAAACGTTGTTTAACTGTAGATGGCAGTCAGTGAGTAAATCTACCCTTTGCCATGGCAAAAGGCCCAGCTTTGATATTTTTACTGGCTAACTGCTGGGTAAATTAAGCCCCAGTTTTTTATTTATTTACTCTTTAATACAGTGCGACTGAAAATGAACAGCTACTTCACTATGGCTGCCAACGACAACCTTAAGAAACACTAATGCGATCCAGTTTAGTTCTCAATAGATCTATAAAGGCTACAGGACCAAAAAAATTTAGCTTATCCACCCAAACAAAACGATGGTTGTGCAGGAAGTCTAATACTTCATTAAGATACTTTTTAAAAAAACAACATCTATATCTGCTGGCAAAGTGAAGATGGTAACATTCATTGAGATTAAAGATCTAATGTGGTACTTACCCTAGTCTTCCTAGAAGTTCAGTTTCTGGAACTTGTGGTCCATAGGTCTCGACTTGTAGTGGCTGATACTCATACAATGCTTCCTCCAGTTTTTGGATGGGCGCTAAGGAAATATGCTGACTCTGTTGAAAAGGAACAACAATGAATCTTTAAAATGTGCCATCATTTTTTTGCCGGCTCCTTCATGGAGGTTGGGTGGGGTAAGTATACAGTTAATGTGATGATCAGTCCAGCTTTAAACTACATATTGTCCATTATATTAGCCATTTCCTGATGGTAATTTTAATTCTATACTGGACCTACTGTCTGGAACTAATGTTTTGTTAGCTATAATTCCTTAGCAGGATAAGAGAAAGAGCTTTAGTGAAATCAGTCTTGCCATCAAAGAGAGTGTAGCTGCAGACTCACTGGTGAAATTACGTAAAAATTTCACTTATCAGAAGTAATATCAAACTAATGTCTCTGAGCAATTGTATTCAATTCTGTAATCAATGATTTCCTGAAATCCCTAATTAGAAAGCGAAGTGACTTTAATTTCTCTCTGCAGGGCTTTCTAAGCTACCATATATAGTGGCTCTGGTGATAAGACTTTTACAATGGAACACAATTAATTCATTCAGCAAACTCTCATTTGTTCCGTAACTAAAATATAGAAATACGCAAATATCAAATTTTAATTACAAATTGTACTTTTTCAAGGCCTTCAGACCACAAAGAAACAAACAGCTAAAATTCCTTTTAAAGCTCCTATCATTTCACAGTCTCAAAACAGGAGATCTGGGGTTTGAAAGGACAGTCAAAGAAAGAGATAGAATCTAGTTAACAGATGGTGCTGCGTGACATTCCGCACAGATTTGTTGATCTGTCACAGAGTTTCAATTTTTTACTTTATTCTATGGTGCTGACAAAATTACCAACAGCAGAACAGAGACACTATGATACTCCAAGACAATCTGGGTACCCTTTAGGAAAATGGTAGCATTGTGTGTGTGCTCACTTGAAGACAGTAGTGTTGAATCTACATAGGGTTAGGCTGCACGGAGCCCTGACTCCCACTGGTGAATGCTTACTCAACTCAGTGAATTCAAAGGCGCTACTCATGTAGGTAACTACTCACCAATGGGCACAAGGGGCTCACAGCCTAGCACATCATGTCAAAGTTAACTGAGGAAGGAGTGGAGGATGTCACAGGTGTGTGTAATCCTGGTACAATGGCCTCCCTGAATTACAAGCTTAGAAGTCTTTGCTTAAACATATAGAAGGCAGACAAGAAAACTGAGGACCACCTGGTCAGGAGAAATACTATCAGTGATAGAGAAAACTAGGTCAGAGCCAGGGGCCTTCCAGTTTGGTTGAGATCTCAATGGAGGCAAAGTTTTCTACTGCAAATGGATTATGCATGTGATGAGAAGGGATCATTTTGATTTCCTTCTCTCTGCACTGCACAGCAGCACTGGGGCATTGCTAAGGTGACACCTTGCATGCTTCAGGCACTTTAAAGGAGAATTTACCATGAGAAACAAAGTTCTGAGGTTAGTTATTCAATCTAGCTTTCATACTATTATTTCTATGCCAAAAACACCAATGTTAAAACTGAGCAACCAGTCACTCAAAGAAATCAGGAAATGCAAAAGTAAGGATGAAACTTTAACTGTACCCCACAATACTTTAAGGCATATACAGCATCTCAATATCATCTGAAGTTGTCAACGGATACATTCAAGTGTTCATAACGTTTATATTTTATAAAAAATTGCTCTCATCATGTGACACCCATTATGGACTATGCACGTGAAAACCTTTAGGTTTAAAAATTCAACTCCACTCCTAGCTGTGCTGTTCAGTCACTAGATATTTGAATACTTCAGCTGTATACACTGCAGGTTTCCCACCAGCAGTTTGAAATAACATTTCCCTTTGCCAATCAGGCACCATAAGAACAGTTACATCCTCCAAAATGTGAAAGGCCTGAAATGATAGAAAAAGCTTTTGTAGCCAGGTCACTGACTACTCCCAAGTAGTTCTGAAATTTTAGAAAACAAAAACATTGAATTTTTAACTT
The DNA here is from genome assembly GCF_025201925.1 of Gopherus flavomarginatus. Classification (NCBI taxonomy): domain Eukaryota; kingdom Metazoa; phylum Chordata; order Testudines; family Testudinidae; genus Gopherus; species Gopherus flavomarginatus. The sequence continues at coordinate 147,205,638 of NC_066621.1, forward strand.
ACCATTGTCTCTGCACTTATTTTGCTGTGATTAACCAAGCTGTGTGCAAGGAGCTTCTATGACTGAAACATCCCTCTTACAATATACCGAATTTCAGTTTGGAAAAATAATATTTTATGTCCTTGAAACTTCCACAATGATTTCTTCTGTGCTCCTTATTTGAGGCAATAATCCTCTGACTTGGACTGGCTGCAGTACCACCACAGCTCGCCCACAGTGCAGCACAAAACTGGAACACACCTTTGTGGACTGTTCCAAGAGGAAGTGTTTTTGTAATCACCCTATGGTTGACGTTTGGAGAGGGCCAACACGCAGGTCTAGGACCAGAAACGGGGGACTTGTAGTTAAAGAAAAGACGTTGTGAGAGAGGCAAGAGAAAAGCTGAGGCTGGTCACACAGCTTGAGGACAGGGTTTCAGCACAGGAGCATACACTTGGCTTTGCAGTTCTGGGAACAGGAATGATGGCTAAGGGAGGAGAACAGAGCTCAGCAGAGAGAGCTGTTTGAGTGGCTGATATCAATCATGGCGTCAAGAGTACTGGCTCCTGCTGCTTCTCCCACACCGTGGCCTGAGTGCCCTATGCCATATCCTGGAATGTAGTAAAACAGCTTGGAAAAACTCCATGGCTGGGTGGCCCATGCAATCAGGCTCCATGAGCAGCTGGGGAACTTAGCACCATGCAGTCCTCCATCTTGGCCCTCTCCCCTGTGGATACTTCCACCCTCCCTCCCCAGGCATCAAGTGCATGGCCAATGGGGAAAGAAGTGAAAGGAAAACGCAGGGCAGGGGTCTGTGTTGTGTAGATGGTTTCACGGTTTGCACTTGTTCGTGCACTTCTTGTTTTGTTATGTTTTGGAAAAGCTCTGTTGTAACCGGTGTTTTGGTGTGATAATAGCAGCTGGCCTGCCTGGCAATGAGAGGATGATGTACTGTTTTAAAACATGTTTATAAACATAAGCTTTTTAGGTCATCAAGAAAGTTTATTGCTATCACTGCATCTCATCATACAATCTATATTTGAAACAATAAAGGTAAACACATGATCAGGAGGAATTAGTAAGCAAACACTAATTCTCTATGCAATTAGATACAGCCATCCACACTTCAAATCACTTCCTTATATGAATCCATACTGTGAATCATTCCCCACCTCCCATTTCATAAACTGTCATGTCATTCATACATGTCAGTCAAGCCCCCAGCCCAACCCAAGCACTGAACCCCCACAAATCAATTAGCCCCATCCCTCTACAAGCACATTCATAGAGGTGCTACTCCCCCTCTTCCACTGGGCCATACAAGTCCATAACATGAGAACACAAAGCATCCCTGACATCTGTTGCCTGGGTGCAACCAGCTCCAGCTGGGGTAGGTGCACTTTCTGGCTGAGGGAACTGATTCAGTGGCCCTTGTCTGTCATAGGTCCATTCAGGGCAAAATGGCTCACCTCTGGCTTTACAAAGATTGCAAACAGCACAGCAAGCCATAGTAATGCGGACAACACTGGAACCCAGACAGCTCTGTAACCATCTCCAACATGATTTCAATCTGCCAAAAGCACATTCAACCACCATTCTACACCTGTTGAGAGGGTAATTAAACCATCATTTGCCAGGGCCTCTGAAATCAGGGCACAGTTTCATAAGCCAGCGCAAAAAGGGGTAGTGGGCTCCTCCAGAACAACAGTGGGGACAGTAACACCACTTATTACAATGTCATTTGGTGGGAATAGTGTCCTAGCCTGTCCATTAGCGTAGACTCCTGAGCATTATTAACTTTCCCAGTGCAGCCCACATTGGCATTCACAAGCTGACCTGTGGTCTCCATAAGGATCTGTATAACAATGGAGTGGTACCCTTTGTGATTTATGTATTTGTGTTCCTTGAGGAGGGCAAACTATGGGCACAAGAGTTCCATCAACGACCCTGGCAGAGTCTGGAAACCCCATTCTCTCAAAGCCAGCAATTACCTCAGGAATATCTTTTATGCTTCCACCTTTGGGTAAGCCACAACGGACCTGTAGCAGTCTGGGGTAGCCAGCTTCCAGATGGCTAAATAGCCTGCTTCTGGACTGGAAAGGATGCCCTCATGTGTCTGTCTTTTATGCTGGAGGTTGGGGGCAAGCTGCTCACAAAACTCGAGAAATGCAGCTTTCTTCATGCAAAAGCTCTGAACCCACTGCTGGTCGTATCAGGTCTACATAACAATGTGATCCCACTAGCCTTGTCCTGGTCTACGTAGGGGGTATCAGCAGCTATACTGAGTGTACTGAGCAGCATCAGCCAATGCAAGTCTGCCATGCCTGGGTAATCCTTGTCCTCTGACTCTGCCTACTCCTCCTCTTCCCCATGCTCCATCATAAGCCTTGCCAGGTGCCTCAGGTGGGTCAGAAAATGCCACCAAAACATCCACCAGCGTCTCATGGAAGCTCTGCCCAATTCCTGACACAGGAGCAAAAGCACAAGCAGGAGTTCTTCAAAAGGCACCTCCTCCATATTGCTCTGCAGACTGTGTTTGCAGCTGTTAAAACTTCCCGTAACTTGCATGGTGGACAGCAAAGTTTTCCCCAATGCACCATGTCAAAGGGCAAGAGTAAGCGGTTCTCGGGATAACACAAAGGAGTGTGACATATGGTTGGTTTGACTCGGGTCTGCATGTTGTAGTGTGGACACCAGAGCCCCAGGTTCAAGCCTGGGCTAGAAAATTCTTAACATAGAGTTAACAATGAGTGTAGATGCTCAAGCCCCAGGTTCTCTAACCCAGGGTCAGCTGACTAACCACGGGCTTACATTGTCATGTAGACATACCCCAATGGCCAGCTCAGATTGCAGGGCAGAGGCTGAAGGGGTTTGTTGCAATTACTGTTTTGTTAAGGGTGCCATCGGTGCACTCCCAACACTTTTACCTAGTACTAACTGCACTGGGATTGGCTAACAGAGGTGCGGGACCACACAGAAAAGATGAGTGCTAGGCTGAGTCAGACTTCATCTTCTTTCACCCCCTGTGCTGCTGCAAAAACCCATCCTCCATCCCCCTTTTTGCCTTTGCTGCAATTGGCAGCGTAGGGCAGCTGTGTTTCATCAGTCTTGGTGTATGGAGTTTCACAGATTTTAGAAGCAAGAAGAAGGAACCATTACAATCACGTAGTGTAACCTCCTGTGTCACACAGGCCACAGAACTTCACCAAGTGATTCTTGGATGAAGCCTCGTAACGTGCAGTTGAGCTAGCACCTATTTTTCAGCAAAACATCTGCCCTAGATTCAGAGACTTCAGATGGTAAAGTACTTGCTACTTCCCTAGGTCAGTTGTTCCAATGGCTAATTATCCTCACCATTACAAAACTGAACCTCATTTCCCATTTGAATCTGTCAGGCTTCAGCTTCCAACACTGACTCTTGTTATGTTTCTCTCTGCTATACACTTCGGATTAGGGGGTGAAGAGGTTTGGTCCCAGCCACTGGGGCCAGCAGGCACTTCTGCACGTTACGGTAATTGGGTGGGTTTGCATTGTGCAAGCACATCTGGACATTGAGGCAGCTGCACAACACAGTTCATTTGCTTTAGCTTCTCAGGATTACAACTTTAGGTGGCGGGTCTTGGTGGCATGGGATAGATTCCTCTCAGTAACAAGGAAAAACAAACAAACAAACAAACCAACACAGAAGCTGGGTTGGCTGGCGCTCCTGACACACAGATTTTGGGACTTTGGGTAATGCCCTTTTCCTGCAAAGTGAGTATCAGTCTGCCTTCACTTGGGAAGGGGTTAGATTTGCAAGAAGGACCTAGAAAACATAGGAGGGCTAATGGTTGTCCAATGAATTCATCTGCATGGGGCTGTGGCTACATTCAGGCCTTGAGACAATACAGGCCCAGGAAGATTTGTGCTTTGAGCATCAATAAGGTATACTGGGGGAGACAGCACAACAGCTGTGGCCTTCTCCCTTTATACTGCTGGGACAAGTTGCATTTAAAACATATCTTGCCCAATTAAGTTAAAAGGTTTAATAAAGCAGCAGAGATTTGGTCAATATCATCTTAATCTGGTCTCCAGCCTGACTGGCCCCTAGGGATTTACATCATCGTCATCATGGTAAATCCCAACGGGACATGGCCTTCATGCAATCAAGCTCTCTGGGGTTGAATTACTGGCAAAGTAATCAAGGCAGCCTGATTGTATATTCAGTTTATGTTCATCACTGGCATTCTTGTCGCACCTCTAAAGCTTTTGGTTCCCCTGTGCTCGCCAGCTGTGTAGTAGCATTCCATGGTACACACACTTTGGAATTCACTGGTCTTCCATTCTAATAATATGTCCATACCCAAGAATACACCCATGACAGTGTCTTGCTGACATTGTTCGGTTTGGTGAACAGCTGTAGTTGACGGCAAAGCTGGTCGGGCAAGAAGGAGCGCACCCTAGTCGGATTATTAACCCAGATGAAATTAAATCCCTGACCATTACTATCAAACACCCTTCAGACCCAGATTACACCCAGCTCAGTATTAACTTGTCTGGATGGGACATCAAGTACATGGCAACTGGCAAATATTTGGGTAGGAGACAGAGCTAGATGATGCTCAAGGGGCCAGGGGGGGAAGACAGCCAGCCATTAATCAGAGAGTGTTAAAATGGAAGCCATTGTGCAACATGACAGAGATCACCAGAGGCAAACACATTACTTAGGGCTTCTGCAGTGTATTATAAATTCAGAGCACTTTACACTTCTGAGCGGCAGGATTTTTAAATTTACTATTCTCCATCTAGAGGACAGGGCCTGCCTGTTTCAGCAGTAGGAGGAGTTTACAACTGTGCTAAAACCAGACTGAAGGTAGTGGGCTCCAAGATTTTCTTTTTGCATTGCTTTATCCTGACGGATCTAGAATTTGATTTTGTGGTCATGGGTAAGTGTTTCTAATTCCCCTTGGATGCTGTAATGTTTGTGTACAAGAAGCAGACAGAATCCAAATGATGAAAGAACTGGCTTCCAAGAACAAAGACAGCAGATATTCCTGTCTCCTCTCCCCGCCCCCCATCTTTCCAGTGTATTCTTTTTCCCCCTCATAGTTTAATTTAGGCACTGTTGCTGTCCATTATATTTTGGAGTTTATGGAACCACAGAAACATTGTTAATTAGAATTAAGATTTGTGTTTCAGCCTCATAACTTTGTTTACGTAAAAGTTTGCACAGCAAAGGATGTATGTGCAACTGATTGTCTATTCGTGTACAGTATGTTTTAGGTTAAAAAGAGACAGGATCTAAAATTTAAAATTAATATCTTTTCTTATATTACTTAATAGCAGATTTAATAATCCAATTTACTTTTCACTACACTAGATACGCTGTTTACTTAATGCATTTCTCTGTTTAGACAATAAAAAAAGACTTGTCAGTTTTTCTCTCAAATACACTAACACAATGCTGCAATGTCTGGGTTATAGACACTGCATGGGGATACTTCTGTTAGCAAAATACTTGTTTTTACGAAAGCTAAACCTTCGATGAAGACCTAATAATGTCCCTTTAAGAAAAGCTGTAGTAAAAGCAGGCTGACTAGATCTTGGAAACAGAACACCAGTACACCTTCTGTAATATGGCTGGGGAGTGGGCATTTGACAACTACAGAACAAGTTGGTGGTTGCCTATTAGTGTACAAGGACTGGGGTAGGCGCATGTTAAGAGGATGCTCCCACTTCCTATCCCTTGGTCTCCCAGCTTCCTTGTCACCAAAATTCCACCACATTTCCTCAGCCCTCAGACCCTGCCTGCCCTTCACCATTTCCATCCCTCTGCAGCTTACCAAAAAAACAAAACAAAAATCAGAAAAAAGAATCAGAGCTGAGGCTCTTCTCAGCGATCAGCAGAAACAGATTTAAAACAAACATAAGGAATTATTTCTTCACACAACGCCCAGACAACCTGTCAAACTCGTTATCAGAGGATGTTGTGAAGGCCACAAATATAATTGAGTGCAAAAAAGAACTTCTTTGAGGATATGTCTATCTACGGCAATTAGCCAATATGGTCCAGGATGCAACCCCATGCTCAAGGTGTCCCTAAACCTCCAATTACCAGAAGCTGGGACTGGATGGTAAAGGATGGATCACTTGATAATTGCCCTATTCTGTTCATTCCCTCTGAAGTATTTGGCACTGGCCACTGCTGGAAGACAGACAACAGGGCTAGATGGACCACTGGTCTGACCCAGTATGGCTGTTCTTATATTATCCTTCCAGTGCCATGAAGAGGAGGATAAAGGAGGAAGACAATACTAGAGACCACACAATGGATGCATCTGCAGTGCAAAGAGCAGGGAGATCTATTGTGTTGCAGATATTTTCAGAAGTAGTAGCAGAAACCAAGGGTGCTGAGCTCATTAAAGCTTGTCTCGACGGTGCACATTTTTGCATTAGCAGATGGCTGTACTAGATGATGTAACAGGTCTTTTCATTCTTTAATTCAGGCATAGGCAAACTTTTTGGCCTAAGGGCTGGATCGGGTTTTGGAAATTATATGGAAGGCCGGTTAGGGGAGGGCATGGCATGGCCCCTACCCCCTATCTACTCTCCCCTTCCCCACCACTTTTTGCCCCCGATGGCCCACCCCAGGACTCATGTTCCATCCAACCTCCCCCCTCCTTCCTGACTGCCCCCCAGACCCCTACCCATTTCAACCACCCCTTCTCCCTGTCTCCTGACTGCCCCTGCTGCCCCATCCATCCCCCCTTCCTGACTGCCCCCCAGACCTCTGACCCCTTTCAATCCCCGTTCCCTACCCTCTGACTGCCCTGATCCCTATCCACATCCCCGCCCCATGACCACCACCCCGAACTCCCCTGCCGTCTAGCCAAAGCCCCCACTCTCTGCCCCCTTACCATGCTGCCTGGAGCACCGGTGGCTGGCAGTTCTAGAGCCATGCACTGCAAAGCACAGAGCCCTAGGTTAGGCCAGGCTCTGCAGCTGCGCTGCCCCAGAAGCTCGCAGTCCTGCCGCCCAGAGCATTGTGCTGGTGGCGGGGTAAGCTGAGGCTGAGGGGGAGGGGGAACAGCAGGAGAGGGGCCAGGGGCTAGCCTCCCAGGCCAGGAGCTCAGGGGCTGGGCAGGAAGGTCCCGCGGGCCATAGTTTGCCCAACTCTGCTTTAAATTTCTATCTATCTGTCTAGGTACTTACTTACATGGATCCTCTATTACCATATTATCTGAGTGCCTTCCATGTATTTAATAATGCAAATAGCAATCTACAATTCTATGTGCTAAGTCTCCTTTAGTCAGACTGCAATACTGTTACTTATATGCATACTGGTAGCTGAAAGCCCAGGCTGTTGCATGTGTGTAATTTATAAAAATCACATGTACTTAAAAAAAAAAAAAAAGAAGCAGCCAAAAATGGCTCAAGAACGTAAAAACTAGACAGTAACAGACCATGAATCCCAGTGATGATTCAACCAGGTGCTATTCTAAACAAAGAGCTTTCAACCATGCTCCTAGCTGTTTCCATCACATCACACTGCCTCTACAGACATAACAGCCTTGAGAGTGACAATTCTGGAATTTTATTATATAGATTCCTTTAGCCACAAGGTCACTCTCCTCCAAAACAATCTATCTGAGGTAAGGAGTATGTTGTGTTTGTTGACAGGAACTTAAGGAGTCTCTAACGCGGGAATATTATTACTTCTATTACAGCAAGTCTTGGAACCCCAGTCAAGGACGAGAGCCCCACTGTTCTTGGCACCACGCAAAGCGATGCAAGAGACAGTCCTTTTTTGATGCACTATCAAATGATATATACACCAAACACTAAGAGGCAAAATTAAAAAAATACTGAACTATTGTAGATTTCACTTACTGGCTATCTTTGAGAAGCCATTTTACTTTTAAGTTCACAGAAATATTGAAGTTTGAAAAAGCTGCTTTCATGCAGTAGAATTTCTGATGGAACAACATTCCTGTAAATGTTTTAGATATTCCAGCCTGAACCAAATAGCTAATTTTTGCAGTTTCCTCCCTATCCCCCTCCATCATCATTGACAAGTCCATGTCAACAGGGCTGATATGGCTTTCTGATTCTGATTAACTACTTTGTTTGGCTACAGTAATACACAGGAAAAGGAGAGTGAACCTGATAGATTTGGAGGGCTTCGTTAATATTATTTTAACCTTTACCCTCCCTGTCTTCCACGGCCTTTTAAAATAAACACAAAAAATGTCAAATTAAAATGCATAATGCCATTCCCAGGTTTACAATTCCTATGCCAATTAGATTTTTCCAACAGGACTCAAACATCTATAACCCACAGCTCCTTCTCCCTCACAATCCTTTGAATCAAGAATAAATCTGATTTCTTCACCAAATTATTGCAATTTTTAGAGAGACAGCCCAGCACTGCCAAGTAAAAGAACCAAGAAACTGATCCACAGCCTGTCAAAGTCAATGGGACGCTTTCCATTCATTGAACAGGTTTTGGATCAGATCCCAGGTGGCCGTACTGGTTTTAAGGCTCAAGTGGCTCACATGGAGAGGAGTTCAGACATGTAGAAAAAGCTGATCACGTCTGGACATTTACTGAGAAACAATAAAGTAGACTTGATTTTTGAAATCCGAACAGTTTTAGAAAACACTATTTCACTAGGAATGGCTCTCTGGTTCTTCCTTAGAGAATTTCCAGCAATATAGGAGAAGATCAACAGTGCCGAAGAGGCTATTAATGAAGATGGTTACATGTGTGATTTAGTAAGTACAAACAGGTATCTGGAAAATTAACCATATAGTGACTTAGGCTAAATCACATGCTTGCTTATTTTCTTCTGAATTTTCCTTCTGCAATATCCTGACATAAATAATTATCTGATCAGACATTTTTTAAACACCTGCCAAACAAGCAACATTTCTCTAATCCCTCAGAAGAAAGCATACGTCCTTTTTATAAGCTGAAATATAGAAGTCTTTTGGTTTCAAGCCAGTATCAAGATTTAGTGATCACTCTACAAGAAAAAATTCCAGTCCGTTCCCTCTTCACATCAATACTTCAAATTGCCTGTTTGTTACCATTATCTACAGCCCCGGCCACTGAAACACAGTGGTGATTTTGAGGAAAGCTTGTGGGTGTTTGTTGGAATGAGCCACTCATTCATTTTCAACATCTACTCCAGAATTCTGGTAAGAGTTGTCAAACTTCCCCTAGAGTCCCCGCGAGTGTGTACCGTGCCATTATCTGTACAAGACAGCATTGTGTCTGAGAAAGAATAAAAACACAACATTTTATGCCACTTCTCAATAACCAGCACACAGGTCAACACTGTATTCTTTACCACTCCGCCCTCCAACTCTCTTAGCTGAGTCTCCCATTCATGGTCTCAGCTCCTATGGATCTGCTTCCTTTCTGTGCAATGATCCCTCCAAATAATGCATCCTATTATATATGGAACTGACCTGGTCAATGCAGGACCATTGTTCTACTGCCTCTCCTACCCTAGTTGTTGGTGGAGTCTACTGGAGGGACAAGCATCTTACCCTAAACCTCACCCCCTTTGATATACAGTAACTCCTCACTTAACATTGTCATTATGTTCCTGAAAAATGCGACTTTAAGCAAAATGATGTTAAACAAATCCAATTTCCCCATAAGAATTAATGTAAATGAGGGGATTAGGTTCCAGGGAAATTTTTGTCACCAGACGCTAGAGAGAGACAATAAGTTTTAAACAAAAAATTTAATACTGGTACACAGGGATGATGATTGTGAAGCCTGGTTGATGTGGAGGAGTCAGAGGGCGGGATATTTCCCTTACTGCTAAATGATGAACTAGCAATTGGTTGAGCCCTCAAGAGTTAACTCTCTCACTCTATGACACAGCAGGAATGGAGGGAGATATGCGCATTTCTCCTTTAAGTACACTGTCTTGTTAATTAGATCAGCTTGCTGAGACCACAGCGACTGCAAGCACCCTCGGTTCTGACCCCTGGTGTGTCCCCCCTGCTCTATGGAAGATGGGGTAAGTGGGGTGCAGGAGCAGGGGAGAGAGAGACACCCTGACATTAGCCCCCCTCTTCCTTCCCTCCCTGGCACAGCAAGCAGGAGTCTCAGGGAGCAGCTCCACGGGGAGCAGGGAACTGATAGGGGGCTGCTGGTCCACCCTGGTTCCAAGGCCCCCCCAGTTAGCTGCAACAGGCTGCTCTTCCTGCAAGTAGTAGACAAAGCAGGCGGCTGCCAAATGACGTTAGAAGGGAGCATCACACAACTTCAAACGAGCATGTTCCCTAATTGATCAGCAACGTAGCAACAAAACAACGTTAACCGGAACGACTTTAAGTGAGGAGTTACTGTATTTAAATAGAAGGGCACAGTCTCCTCGCCCTTAAACCGGCTGTTTAGGAGTTACTCATAGAGCCTTGTGGAAGTGACTGTCACATCCGCAAGCCTCAGGCACCGACTCACACTTCCTTTTTCCCACTGTGGCCTTACAGGTGTTGAACATTGTGTGTTCAGGCTGAAATGCCATTTTTCATGCATCCAACGCAGTGATTATTCACTCACGAAAGCTCATGCTCCAATACGTCTGTTAGCCTATAAGGTGCTACAGGACTCTTTGCTGATTTTTCAGAGATTCATTCTTTCTGTCTTCAGTAAAATACAGTGATTTTCAATGTGTTATTCTATTCCCCAATAACAGATTAAGTAAAATTAAGCAAAATCAGGTTGTGCTTCTACAATTACATCTACCTGTGTGGATTCCTGATGCCAATGGGAGACACATACATTCCAGTGAGGCTGCACACAGGCACAGGCATCTGTGTTAGTGATCCAGCTGCAAAACTAAAAGCCTTAATGTAGTAAAATTGAAGTTCTACATTATCTTAATTTGCACAATGAAAATACCCACATTAAGGGCCAAATTTTCAGAGGTATCAACCCAACTTGCTGCCTTTAGACATAAACCACCCTGCATGTGGAGTTTTTGCAAATAACCATCACAAATTATAGCATTTAATACAAAACTCATTTACAAAGTGCATACATAAATGGAGTTCAGGCATGTTAATTTAATCTAGACTGTGCATTAAAAAAAATATACAGGTGAACAAATCAGGATCATGTTTAGAAAATTTAGCCCGAAAGTTCTGATACCTAAGAAATTAGTACTAATAGTAGTCGGGGTGGGAGGAGGTGGGAGGGAAGGAAGCTACATGGTAGTTGTAGTAGACAACATGGGACCACCCAATACTGCCTATATTCAATGAAATTGGCTTAAATCTTGGTCCAGATGGACCTACTAGTGTTCTTGTTTTGCTACAGTACAGCTCTTTGCAGAATACTGTATGCTGACACAACATTTCAATTGTATGACTATGGTATTTAGGATTTCCTGAAGGAAGACAAAATATGCTCCCTACAGCTAAAAGCCTATGCTTATGAATAATACAATGCTAACATTCTGACCTTCACAAACAGTTGTATTATGCGGTCTGTATTTCTCCCTCCCACCCCCACCCCAAATCTCCACAACTATCATAAAATCATAGAAATGTAGAGCTGCAAGGAAACTCAAGAGATAATCTAATCCATAACCCTGCATGAAAGCAGGATTAAGTACCCCTAGAAATATATACTTAGAAATACTATGAAATATTGCTGTTAAGATATATACCATATGATGGACGATTTAAAACCCCTGCTTAAAACAAGGAGATTAAATAGAAAACTGAACTTGGTCTTTAAAAGGTTAGACACGCAGTTTGCTTGAAATTAAGAGAACCATACATTCCCTGCCCTGTTAAATTTACAGTCTGAAGCAAGACAAACTGTAAGTAAAGATACAGAACAATGCTTTAATACAGTAACGGTGTAAAGGTTATTAAGGAAGAGAAGAAAAGAGTGGGGGATTCCTGAAACAAATGCATTTTAAGAAGGCATTTGGTGGAGGTAGAGAATGTGTCTGGCAGAAGAAAGAAAGTAAACAAGGCAACTGCTACGGTGGTTGGGGACAGAATGGAAAAAGCAAAGTGAGAATAGGAGACTAAGGGTATGTCTACACTACGGGATTATTTCAATTTTACATAAACCGGTTTTGTAAAACAGATTGTATAAAGTCGAGAGCACGCGGCCACACTAAGCACATTAATTCGGCGGTGTGTGTCCATGGTCCGAGGCTAGCGTCGATTTCCGGAGCGTTGCACCGTAGGTAGCTATTCTGTAGCTATCCCATAGTTCCCGCAGTCTCCCTCGTCCCTTGGAATTCTGGGTTGAGATCCCAGTGCCTGATGGGGCAAAAATCACTGTCGCGGGTGGTTCTGGGCAAATGTCGTCACTCATTCCTTCCTCCGGGAAAACAACGGCAGACAATCATTTTGCGCCCTTTTTCCCTGGATTGCCCTGGCAGACGCCAAAGCACGGCAACCATGGAGCCCGTTCAGCTTTTTTTTTTTTTTTTTTTTTTTTACTGTCACGGTATGTATACTGGATGCCGCTAACAGAGGCGTTACTGCAGCGCTACACAGCAGCATTCCTTTTGCTTTTGCATGATAGCAGAGATGGTTATCAGTCGTTCTGTGCTGTCTGCTGCCATTGTAAATTGGCAATGAGATGACGGTTATCTGTCATTTTGTACTGTCTGCTGCTATCATGGGTGCCCCTGGCTGAGGTTGGCGGGGGATGCAAAGGCAAAACTGGGAATGACTCCCCGAGTCAATCCCTCCTTTATGGTTTCTAAAAATAGAGTCAGTACTGCCTAGAATATGGGGCAAGTGTACTAGAGAACCAGTGTATCAGAGAGCACAGCCGCTCTGTGTCAGATCCCGCAGAAATGATGAGCTACATGCCATTCACGGGGGATACCCCTGCAACAAGCCCATCCGTTGCTTCCCTCCTCCCCCAACCTTCCTGGGCTACCATGGCAGTGTCCCCCCTATTTGTGTCATGAAGTTATAAAGAATGCAGGAATAACAAACAGTGACTTGTTAGTGAGATAAAATGAGGGGGAGGCAGCCTCCCGCTGCTATGACAGTCCAGGCAGGACATTAAGCGGTGCGGGGGAGAGGAGCCCAGCATGCCGCTGCTATGATAGTCCAGGCGGTACAGAATCTTTTCTTTACACAGGAAAGGGAGGGAGCTGATGGAGCTCAGCCCCCAGTTGCTATGATGAGGATGGTTACCAGCCGTTCTGTACCATCTACTGGGAATGACCAGGAATCATTCCTATTTTTACCCAGGCGCCCCCGGCCAGCCTCACCTGAGGCCAGTCAGGAGCACTCACAGGCTCATGACAAGGATGGCTAGCAGTCCTACTGCACCATCTGCCACCAGGGAGGGGAGAGGAGCGGATACTGCTCTTCACTGCCGCAGCATCGCGTCTACCAGCAGCATTCAGTAGACATAGGGTGACATTCAAAGAAGTCAAGAAATGATTTCTTTCTCTTTTCTTTCACGTGGAGGCAGAGGGAGTAAATTGTCGAGCTATACCCTGAACCACGCCGGACAATGTGTTTGAACCTAAACCTACAGGCATTGGGAACTCAGCCAAGAATGTAAATATTTTTTGGAGACTGCTGTGGACTGTGGGATAGCTGGAGTCCTCAGTACCCGCTCCCTCCCTCCATGAGCGTCCATTTGATTCTTTGGCTTTCCGTTACGCTTGTCTTGCAGCACTGTGTAGCCTGGAGATTTTTTTCAAATGCTTTGGCATTTCATCTTCTGTAACGGAGTTCTGATAGAACAGACTTGTCTCCCCATACAGCGATCAGATCCAGTATCTCCCGTACGGTCCATGCAGGAGCTCTTTTTGGATTTGGGACTGCATTGCCACCCGTGCTGATCAGAGCTCCACGCTGGGCAAACAGGAAATGAAATTCAAAAGTTCGCGGGGCTTTTCCTGTTTACCTGGCCACTGCATCCGAATTCAGATTGCTGTCCAGAGCGGTCACAGTGGTGCACTGTGGGATACCGCACGGAGGCCAATAACGTCGACTTGTGGCCACACTAACCCTAATCCAACATGGTAATACCGACTTTAGTGCTACTCCTCTTGTTGGGGAGGAGTACAGAAACTGATTTAAAGAGCCCTTTATATCGATATAAAGGGCCTCGTAGTGTGGACGGGTACAGCGTTAAATCAGTTTAACGCTGCTAAAATCGGTTTAAACGCATAGTATAGAGCAGGCCTAAAGAGGAGGAAAGTTAAAGGAATGGGAAAAACAAAGGGAGGAAGAGTGAACAATTAGAAATAGGATCAGCGATATGGCATGCAGGCAAAATCAGGCATGTAGGAGATATGTAGAACTTAAATTTGAAGCAGTAATTTTCAAGCAGTAACTGCAGGTTAACGATAAGCAGTCCCTATAAATAAGATGTGCAGGACACCAGTTTTAAAAGAAAATTGAAACTCTTATGCAAACATTTAACTCCTTTATATTAGCTATTCATTATTAGTATGGAAATGGTTTATAATCTCTTGACTCTATTCTCATCTTCATGCAAAGAGGAAATAGTAACAACATTAGCAGGAGGTACATGTAAAAGAGCCAGAGAAATAACTGTCACGGTTGATTTAGAATGAACACATGCACAGTCCACTATCTCCAGAGCAGGCTCAGGATGGGTCAGTGGTAGCACAATCATCTCCACAATACCCTACAAATGGGCATCGATTCTGTTAAACCAAAAGAACACCCCCAGAGGTGGAAGGAAGTACTGATTTACTCCACACACACGTATTCCTTTGTTCTTTCTGCTGAGGCGGACAGCAGAGGTGCTAACTGCACTGGTGGAGTGGGTTTGTGATGTTCCTCTCCATCTGTCTAGATTTCTGAGCATGCCCAACATAATTTTTACAAACTATCTACCATAAATCTCATACACAAACATCTCATTTTTAAGGCCCAATCCTGTGGGGCTCTGAATGCCTTCAAATCTATGAAGTGTTGAATGCTCACAGCACCAGAAACTTTTTAAAGTGCTGGCTGATCGGCTGAATCCCCTAGAGGTGATCCCTCTGCATTAGCAGCATTGAGAGACAAGGTGGGTGATGTTACATCTTTTATTGGACCAACAACTGTGTGGCTCAAAAGCTTGTCTCTCTCTTGCCAACAGAAGCTGGTCCAATAAAAGATATCACCTCACCCACATTGTCTCTCTGATATCCTAGAACCGATACAGCTACAAGTACACTGCATTAGCAGAACTGAGGCACGCTGGTAGGTAACAGCATGGCCTAGGACAGTAACATGGATTCACTGACACACCTTTCTGGTATACTACAGGTTATTAAAATTATTGTTTGCTGCAGGGTTTTTTCCTTAAACACAGTGACAAGCATGTAAGGCACTTTACAGAAACAAACAGAAAACCATGGTGCCTGCCTGGAAGCGTCTACAATCTAATTTTAAACAGCATGCTGGAGACAACTAAACAAGGGCAAGTATTATAGCGATGCAATCACAAGGTTACTCCATTTAGATATGTGTGCATCTTGATGGTCCAATTTGGAAAGGGCTCATTTATTTGTCATGGAGACAGGCTCCTGGGAGAGGGGGGGAGAACCTCTCATTAAAACACTGTATTCAAATCAAACCGAGAGCCCTGTGGTTAGCTTTTAGCAGCCAGTTTAAGGGCAAGGAGACAGTACAAAGGGGATAGAGGTAAGTGGGTGAGACCATTTTGAACAGCCATCAACTGCATTAGCTCCCAGCAAGTTAGAGGGAAGCTGCATTAGTAGTCTTACCACAGGTGCAAAATGTTGCGACCATAGGTGTATGTGGAGAGTAGTGCTTTAGAAATGAAAAAGAAATATCCTGTTACAAGATGGGGAGAAAGTCATCTAAATTCCAGTGTAATTCAAGGGCCCAAGTGTACCCTTGTGCTATAGGGAAGTTAAGAGCACTCTGTATGGGGGAAGGAGTACTATTCGCATGTAGTTCATTGCAGGATCAGGGACTAAACCAAATGCTAGATGCTATAGTTATTTATCTGTTGCTGAGGTATACAAACAAAAGTTGGCTGTAATCTGAGGAAAAGGAAGCCTGAGGATAAAAATTACAAACATTTGTTAGTCAAAAGACTAAGCCTATAGGAAGGGTCTCCATTTTTTTTGAATTTCAGATGCCATTTCCATACAGGAAAATATGCACTAAGCTCTTCATAGTCAATGCAAATGTTGCCTGGCACTAGGTCAAGGCAGCTGCCATGCTGAGAAATGACCTGAAATACATTGATCATTTGACTTCCCTTCAATCTCATGCTATTAGGCCAGTAAAACAAAGTAGAGCTACAACTTAACAAGCCATGTCTAGTATCTTTACACACTTAGCATTACAATTTAATTAGCCTTACTTGTCAGTTTAAGACGGAAAAAAAAAACCCTAATTTTTTCTTTACTCTGAAACGACTAAGTCCAAATCCCTATACAAGAAGTAATAAAAATCGCTGGGTTTCTGGTAGCAATAACAAAAACGAGGGCAAGATTAACTCTTACGCTTTTATGGCAAACAATCAAAAGCAGATGTTTGAGAATACAAGTGAGATGTCAAAGTGGTTAAAAAGAGCTTTTCAAAACCAAATGCAACTGATTAATTTATGGCTTGATCCAACCATTACTCTAGCCCTTCTCAAAGTTCAATCATTCCCCCAAACGGGTGGAGGAAATTTACTCTAAAACTTTGACTCAATACAGGTTGAAGTTAAGGGGACTTAAGTACTTGCTTAAGTGCTGTGAGCAGAAGTTTCACGTTACATTCCCCAGCATTCTGGAGCAAGACATCATTTTTCAGTCACACAAGGAGTCTGCAGTGATAAATCTATAGCCATTCTTGCACTCCGGGGAGCAGAGCACTTTTTAAAAGAACATTTTAGAATCGATACACAGATAGGAAGTTAACTTTTCAGCTATTTCCAAAATATGGGGGAAGAGAATGGCAGTTTTGAAAATGGGATCCATCCTTACATTGTACAAACCAGAATCTCATCTGAAGGTTTTCCCTCGACATAAAGGGTATATCTCTACCGCATGTTTCTTTTGGCGCCGACTAGATTACATACAAGTGCAGGCCTCCCCCACGCCGCACAGGCATAAGGAGCAGTGCAGCTGGAAACACACAGCATGGGTAAGGAGAGCAAAGGCACGCCTGGTACACACTGAGTACACACCCTATACACCTTTCTACTCACCCAAGCCACGTCCCCCTTTCCTCATTTTTTTAGCAGTGTAGTGTCCTGCTGCCTCCATGCTACCAGAGCCATTCCCTGCCCCAGGGAAAGGCTCTACCAGCACCCTGTTGCTGGAGCCTTTCGCCACAGCAGGGAAAAACTCCAGCAGGGGAAAGGCCCTGGTAGCAGGTTTCCCCACTGCCTCCTTCCTGCCATAGCCTTTTCTCCCTGGCAGCAGGGAGTCTTTCATTGACACATGTAACTACACACTATACCACCGCAGAGTGGACGTGGTGTGCTCTTCATTGCAGTGTCCCACTACACATATTCTACACAACACTGGTGTGCTGGGTAGACCTAGCCAAAGTTGTCCAGATTTCCTTGTCTGCGAGGTAACAGAATTGCTTGTGCACGAAATGCATGTTAGCATGTTCACCTCCTGCCGAAAAGTATCACGGGAAGATGATGCACAGTATTTTAAATGGAGGGCTCAATCCTTTAAAACCTGTCTCATGAGCAATCTTTACTCATGTAAGCAAACTCACTGAAGTTAATGACATTACTCACTTGTGTACATGTGGGCACATTTTTGCAGGTTGAGCTCCTAGCTCTCAATGCAACAGAGGCTCGCCCAAAGTGGTCCTCATCACATCCCTCTATAAAAGGAAACTAGATTTATCACTAGTGGGAAAGGCATTTTGTATTGTGTTAACTGAAAACTGTTTTCTCAGATGTGCATTTCAATAAGCCTCAAACAGGATTATTTTGCTGTAAATAATGTAAATTAGGCAAGTTTTGCCCCTGAGCTTCCCACGTGTAAATAGGATTTTTCAAGCCTTTCCAGGCTATCTGGGGGGACAACAAAAACAACAGTTACCTACCTCTCGTAACTGTTGTTCTTTGAGATGTGTTGCTCATGTCCATTCCAAGTAGGTGCGTGCGTACCACGTGCACAGGCGTTGGAAGGTTTTATCCCCCAGCGATACCCGGCAGGTTGGCTGTGGAGCCCCCTGGAGTTGCACCTTCATGGCGATGTACATAGATCCCTGCCAACTCCTACCTCTTCAGTTCCTTCTTGCCAGGGACTCTGACAGAGGGGAGGCGGACGGGTCTTGGAATAGACGTGAGAACACATCTCGAAGAACAACAGTCATGAGAGAAAAATGGTTACCCATCATTTTTTAACTGTTGTTCTTCGAGATGTGTCACTCATGTCCATTCCATTGTAGGTGTGCGCATACTCACATGCACGGCCGTAGGAGACTTTTGCCTTAGTGGTACCCATAGGGCCGACTGCGGCGCCCTTTGGAGTGCCGCGTTCATGCCGCGGTGTATCAGGCGCCGTGAGCCCTGCACCCTCTCGGTTCCTTCTTGCCAACAACTCCGACAGAGGAGCAGGAGAGCGGGTAATGGAATGGACATGAGCAACACATCTCGAAGAACAACTGTTATAAAAAGGTGGGTAACCATTTTTTCTTCAAGTGCTTGCTCGTGTCGATTCCATTGTAGATGATTCAAGCAGAATCCACAGCTGGGTGTGGACGCAGCTGGACTTTGTCCTTATAGAAGACCATATAAGGGGGCTCAGACGTGAGCACCCTGATTTTGGACATCGTTCAGGTTGAGATTAGAGCAACCAAAACAGAGACCTTCCTGGAGAGAAGCAGAAGGGAACGGGGGGCCCCGTGAGTCTGGACAGCACAAAGTTCAGGTCTCAAGGAGGGACCGGGTCCCGGACACATGGGTAAAGACACTCCAGACCTTTCAGGAACTGCACTGTCATGGGATGGGCAAAGAGTGACCTACCATGAAATAGGGGATGGAAAGCCAAGACGGCCACCAGGTGCACCTTGACTGAGGATAGCGACAGGCCCTGGAGCTTCAGATATAGCAAATAGTACAGGTTGACTTGCAGAGGGACCTCCTCCACCTGGACGCGGCGATCCGAGACCCAACACGTTAACCATTTCCATTTTTCTACATAGGTAGCCCTGGTGGAGGGTTTCCTGCTGCCCAGCAGGACCTGCTAGACACTGGCGGAACACTGCTGCTCCTCCCCGCTCAGCCATGTGGAAACCAAGCCGTTAGGCACAGCGCCACCAGGTTCGGATGCAGCAGGTGCCCGTGGTTCTGGGACAGCAGATCTGGCTGAAGAGGCAACTGCAACGGGGTGGCTGCCGATTGTCATAAACAGATAGCTAAGGGTTAATGTCTCTTTCACCTGAAGCACCTGACCAGAGGACCAATCAGGAAACCGGATTTTTTCAACTTTGGGTGGAGGGAATTGAGTGTCTAAGGTCTTTGTTTTCCGTCTGCCTGCCTTCTCTGAGCTTTGGAAAAGTAGCTCTACTTTCTAGTCTTCTGTTTCTAAGTGTAAGGACAAAGAGATCAGATAGTAAGTTCTATGGTTTTCTTTTCTTTGGTATTTGCATAAATATAAGTGCTGAAGTGCTTTGATTTGTATTCTTTTGGAATAAGGCTGTTTATTCAAAATTCTTTTAAGCAATTGACCCTGTGTTGTATTATCTAATACAGAGAGAACATTTGTACTTATTTTTCTTTCTTTTTATATAAAGCTTTCTTTTAAGACCTGTTGAAGTTTTTCTTTACTTCAGGGAAATTAAGTCTGTACTCACCAGGGAATTGGTGGGAGGAAGAAATCAAGGGGAGATTTGTGTGTTGGATCGCTAGCCTGATTTTGCATTCCCTCTGGGGGAATAGGAAAGTACTTTTTGTTTCCAGGATTGGGAACAGAGAGGGGGAGTCTCTCTGTGTAGTTTCACAGAGCTTGTGTCTGTGTATCTCTCCAGGAGCATCTGGAGGGGGGAAGGGAAAAAGGATTATTTCCCTTTGTTGTGAGACTCAAGGGATTTGGGTCTTGGGGTCCCCAGGGAAGGTTTTTCAGAGGGACCAGAGTGCCCCAAAACACTCTAATTTTTTGGGTGGTGGCAGCAGGTACCAGGTCCAAGCTGGTAACTAAGCTTGGAGGTTTTCATGCTAACCCCCATATTTTGGACGCTAAGGTCCAAATCTGGGACTAAGGTTATTACATGAGTGGCAGCTGGTGGGAGATAGACAGAACCCAGAAGCCAGTAGAAATATTATATTTTTCTTTTCTCTGCTAAGGGCTTTTTAGCAGAGAGAAGCAGTTGGTTTTAAAAGGGAACCAGAGAGAATTTTTTTTTTCTGCTCTCTCTCGCAGTTTGTGGCTTGCATGTTAAGGGTCTTTTGTCATGCAATAGCCCTCCCATTAGGAGGCAAGTACCGGCACTTATATGCATGCGAATAAAGTGGTTTTTCTGGTTTCCCTTCATTGAACATTAGCTAGAGAGAGAAAGGGAAAAAAAGCACTGTTGCTAGGCAGACTTCAGGAGGCAACAGAGAACCTGCAGTTCAGAAGATAAACACCGGAGGGCACCCCAACACAAGAAAACAGGAACCATGACTTCTAAGGCAAAAATTGACGCCGAAGAACAAATCAAAGAAGCTGAACACAGGCGACAGATGGAGATGAAAGAAAAGGAAGAAAGCATCAAACTGGCAGCCTTCCAAAGAGAACAGGCGGCCCAAGAGGCAGCACACAAAAGAAAACTAGAAGAAGAAGAGGTGGCCCACCGCCGAGAAATGGAAAAGCACCGCCGAGAAATGGAAAAGCACCAAAAAGAAATGGAAAAACAACAAAAAGAAATGGAAAAACAACAAAAAGAGAATGAAGAGAAGGAAAAACAGAGAAAACATGAACTGGAATTGGCAAAAGCTGGGCTGCATGTGCCAGCCAACCCTAACAACCCGGTGCCAAATATTGCTCCACAGCACAGGAAATTTCCCAACGGAAACAACCCCATCACCTACATCGCTTCCAGAGGGACCAAGCCCAAGTCCACAGTCTGAGGAAAAACTGGTGACCCCAGACTCAAGGGAACAGTTCCAGACTGAGCAGGAAGCGGATGACAGCCTTCAGAAAGCTTGGGCGGCGGCACGGAGCACCCCACCGCCTCTCAGCTCTTCTAATCGATCCCGGTTTGTTATAGACCAAGGACTTTTATACAAGGAAATTCTTTCTTGTGGACACCGGGAAGAATGGCAGCCGCAAAAACAGTTGGTGGTTCCAACTAAGTACCGGGGGAAGCTCTTAAGCTTAGCCCATGATCATCCCAGTGGCCATGCTGGGGTGAACCGAACCAAGGACCGGTTGGGGAAGTCCTTCCACTGGGAGGGGATGGGCAAGGACGTTGCCAAGTATGTCCGGTCTTGTGAGGTATGCCAAAGAGTGGGTAAGCCTCAAGACCAGGTCAAGGCCCCTCTCCAGCCACTCCCCATAATTGAGGTCCCATTTCAGCGAGTAGCTGTGGATATTCTGGGCCCTTTCCCAAAAAAGACGCCCAGAGGAAAGCAGTACGTACTGACTTTAGTGGACTTTGCTACCCGATGGCCAGAAGCAGTCGCTCTAGGCAACACCAGGGCTAACACTGTGTGCCTGGCCCTAACAGACATCTTTGCCAGAGTAGGTTGGCCCTCTGACATCCTTACAGATTCAGGGTCTAATTTCCTGGCAGGGACCATGGAAAAACTGTGGGAAACTCATGGGGTAAATCACTTGGTTGCCACCCCGTACCACCATCAAACCAATGGCCTGGTGGAAAGGTTCAATGGAACTTTGGGGGCCATGATACGAAAATTCATCAACGAATTCTCCAATAATTGGGACCTAGTGTTGCAGCAGTTGCTGTTTGCCTACAGGGCTGTACCACATCCCAGTTTAGGGTTTTCACCATTTGAACTTGTGTATGGTCACGAGGTTAAGGGGCCATTACAGTTGGTGAAGCAGCAATGGGAGGGGTTTACGCCTTCTCCAGGAACTAACATTCTGGACTTTGTAAGCAACCTACAAAGCACCCTCCGACACTCTTTAGCCCTTGCTAGAGAGAACCTAAAGGATGCTCAAGAAGCGCAAAAGGCCTGGTATGACAGACATGCCAGAGATCGGTCCTTCAAGGTAGGAGACCAGGTTATGGTCTTGAAGGCGCAACAGGCCCATAAGATGGAAGCATCATGGGAAGGGCCATTCACGGTCCAAGAGCGCCTGGGAGCTGTAAACTACCTCATAGCATTTCCCAATTCCTCACTAAAGCCTAAAGTGTACCATGTTAATTCTCTCAAGCCTTTCTATTCCAGAGACTTACAGGTTTGTCAGTTTACAGTCCAGGGAGAGGATGCTGAGTGGCCTGACGGTGTCTACTATGACGGGAAAAAAGACGGTGGCGTGGAAGAGGTGAACCTCTCAACCACCCTGGAACGTCTGCAGCGGCAACAAATCAAGGAGCTGTGCACTAGCTTCGCCCCATTGTTCTCAGCCACCCCAGGACGGACTGAACGGGCATACCACTCCATTGATACAGGTAATGCTCACCCAATCAGAACCCCACCCTACCGAGTGTCTCCTCATGCCCAAGCTGCTATAGACCGGGAGATCCAGAACATGCTACAGATGGGTATAATCCGCCCATCTACCAGTGCATGGGCATCTCCAGTGGTTCTGGTACCCAAACCAGATGGGGAAATACGCTTTTGCGTGGACTACCGTAAGCTAAATGCTGTAACTCGTCCGGACAACTATCCAATGCCACGTACCGATGAGCTATTGGAAAAGTTGGGACGTGCCCAGTTCATCTCTACAATAGACTTAACCAAGGGGTACTGGCAAGTACCGCTAGATGAACCTGCCAAGGAGAGGTCAGCATTCGTCACCCATGCGGGGGTGTATGAATTCAATGTCCTTCCTTTCGGCCTTCGAAATGCACCCGCCACCTTCCAGAGGCTGGTAGATGGTCTACTAGCTGGACTGGGAAAATTTGCAGTTGCCTACCTCGATGATGTGGCCATTTTTTCAGACTCCTGGCCCGAACACCTACTACACCTGGAAAAGGTCTTTGAGCGCATCAGGCAGGCAGGACTAACTGTTAAGGCCAAAAAGTGTCAAATAGGCCAAAACAAAGTGACTTACCTGGGGCACCAGGTGGGTCGAGGAACCATAAACCCCCTACAGGCCAAGGTGGATGCTATCCAAAAGTGGCCTGTCCCAAAGTCAAAGAAGCAGGTCCAATCCTTCTTAGGCTTGGCCGGATACTACAGGCGATTTGTACCACACTACAGCCAAATCGCTGCCCCACTGACCGACCTGACCAAAAAGACCCAGCCAAATGCAGTTAAGTGGACTGATCAGTGTCAAAAGGCCTTTACCCAACTTAAGGCAACGCTCATGTCTGACCCTGTGCTCAGGGCCCCGGATTTTGACAAGCCATTCCTAGTAACCACGGATGCATCTGAGCGTGGTATAGGAGCAGTGCTCATGCAGGAAGCAACAGATCACAACTTCCATCCTGTCGTGTTTCTCAGCAAGAAACTGTCTGAGAGGGAAAGTCACTGGTCAGTCAGTGAAAAGCAATGCTATGCCATTGTGTACGCCCTGGAAAAGCTACGCCCATATGTTTGGGGACGGCGGTTCCAACTACAAACTGACCATGCTGCACTAAAGTGGCTTCATACTGCCAAGGGGAACAACAAGAAACTTCTTCGTTGGAGTTTAGCTCTCCAAGATTTTGATTTTGAAATTCAACACATCACAGGAGCTTCTAATAAAGTTGCTGATGCACTCTCCCGTGAGAGTTTCCCAGAATTCAGTAGTTAAAAAGTGTTCTTAAAATGTAGAAGTCTGTTAGTTATATACTTAGGAGTATATGTAAAGGTGTATGTGTTGTATTAATCTGTTTATTTTCAAGTTCTAGAAGGAAATCGCCGCCAGTGAGCTTCCCCACTGTCTGCAATTTGGGGGGCGTGTCATAAACAGATAGCTAAGGGTTAATGTCTCGTTCACCTGAAGCACCTGACCAGAGGACCAATCAGGAAACCGGATTTTTTCAACTTTGGGTGGAGGGAATTGAGTGTCTAAGGTCTTTGTTTTCCGTCTGCCTGCCTTCTCTGAGCTTTGGAAAAGTAGCTCTACTTTCTAGTCTTCTGTTTCTAAGTGTAAGGACAAAGAGATCAGATAGTAAGTTCTATGGTTTTCTTTTCTTTGGTATTTGCATAAATATAAGTGCTGAAGTGCTTTGATTTGTATTCTTTTGGAATAAGGCTGTTTATTCAAAATTCTTTTAAGCAATTGACCCTGTGTTGTATTATCTAATACAGAGAGAACATTTGTACTTATTTTTCTTTCTTTTTATATAAAGCTTTCTTTTAAGACCTGTTGAAGTTTTTCTTTACTTCAGGGAAATTAAGTCTGTACTCACCAGGGAATTGGTGGGAGGAAGAAATCAAGGGGAGATTTGTGTGTTGGATCGCTAGCCTGATTTTGCATTCCCTCTGGGGGAATAGGAAAGTACTTTTTGTTTCCAGGATTGGGAACAGAGAGGGGGAGTCTCTCTGTGTAGTTTCACAGAGCTTGTGTCTGTGTATCTCTCCAGGAGCATCTGGAGGGGGGAAGGGAAAAAGGATTATTTCCCTTTGTTGTGAGACTCAAGGGATTTGGGTCTTGGGGTCCCCAGGGAAGGTTTTTCAGAGGGACCAGAGTGCCCCAAAACACTCTAATTTTTTGGGTGGTGGCAGCAGGTACCAGGTCCAAGCTGGTAACTAAGCTTGGAGGTTTTCATGCTAACCCCCATATTTTGGACGCTAAGGTCCAAATCTGGGACTAAGGTTATTACACCGATAGACTCAGGAGCATGGCGAACGAGTGCTGACGAGGCCACACTGGAGCTATGTGGATGATGGCCGATTTGTCTTGCTTCATCTTGAGCAGAACTCTGTGGATTAGCGGCACAAAAATGAGCGCTCCCGACCATGGGATCAGGAAGGCGTCTGACAGGGAGCCCTTGGCTCTGCCCAGCAAACAGAACAGAACATGTGGCACTTCCTGTTCTGTCTGGACGCAAAACAGGTCCACCTAGTGAGCCCCCACCTGTGGAAAACTAGGCGGACCACCTCTGGATGAAGCGACCATTTGTGGCAAGATGAGAAGGATCTGCTGAGGCGATCCACCAAAGTCCCAGAGGCTGAGAGCTTCCCAATCCCAACAAAGGGCTGAAGACCTGGCACCGCCCTGCCTGTTGATGTAATACATTGCAGCTGTATTGTCTATCGGAACCTGCATCGCCCTGCCCTTCAGATGGGGCAAGAACACCTGGCATGTCAGGCAAACCGCTCTGAGCTCCCTGATATTGAAATGAAGGGCCAGGTCATGTTGCAGCCAATGGCCCTGAGTGTCGAGCAGGCCCTGATGGGCTCCTTAACACAGGTCTGATGCACCTAAGACCAAGGTGAGTGGGGGGGGGGAAATCGCAAAAGGGACTCCCTACAGTACTGACTTGGGCTCCTGCCATGACTCACCATCATGGGCAGGAGGAAGGAACTGAGAGGGTGCAGGGCCAGTGACGCTTGATATACCGTGCCATGAGCACAGCACTCCAGAGGGTGCCAGTCCAACGGGTACTGGGCAAAAGTCTCCAACGGCCGCACACGTGGGTACACGCACACCTACAATGGAAATCGACATGAGCAAGCACTCAAAGAACCACCATTATTTTTTCTTTGAATGACTGCTCATGTCAATTCCAAGTAAATGACTCTCAGGCATTACCTAGGAGACGGGATCAGAGTTTATGGAATTGCTGATTGTAGAACTGCTCTGCCGAAAGCTGCATCATCTCTGGCCTGCTGTGTAATGGCGTAATGCAATATAAAAGTGTGGATCAATGACCATGTCGCTGCCTTGCAGATGTCTCGGATAGGAGTTTGTGTCAAGAATGCCACTGAGGATATTTGGGTCCTTGTGGAGTCTGCTGTCAGCGCGGGGGCGGGTATCTTTGCCAAGTCATAGCATGCCTGGACACAGGACGTGATCCAAGAAGAGATCCTTTGGGATGAGAGTGGAAGCCCCTTCATGCGCTCCATAATTGCAATGAAGAATTGCATTAATTTTCGAAATGGCTTTGTTCTTTCAATGTAGAAGGCTAATGCTCGTCTGACATCCAGGGAGTAGAGCATTCATTCCCTGTTGCTAGCATGTGGCTTAGGAAAGAACGCAGGAAGAAAAATGTCCTGGTTCGTGTGGAATTGAGAAACCACCTTTGGGAGCAAGGTCGGGTGCAGTCACAACTGCACCTTGTCCTTATAGGAGGCTGTGTTCAGGGGTTCCGAGGTTAAGACCTTAAGCTCAGACACCCTCCTGGCTGAAGTCATAGCTACTAAGAATGCTACTTTCCAGGAAAGGTAGAGGGAGCATATTGCTAAGGCCTCGAAAGGAGGTCTCATCAGTCTAGAGAGCACACGGTTGAGATCCCATGGGGGAACTGGCTGTTTTACTTGAGGGTACAGCCTATCTAATCCCTTGAAGAATTGGCCCGTCATGGAGTTTGTGAAAACTGAGAGACCATCTGAACCAGGGTGGAAAGCTGAAATAGTGGCTAGCTGCACTTTTATTGATCATACCAACAGATCTTGCTGTTTTAGATGCAACAGTCTAGTATAAAAGGAATTGATGTCTGTAAGGGTGGAGTGTGCTTTTGTAATGCCCAAACTGAGAATCTTTTCCACTTGTCCAGATAAGTGGCCCTAGCGGATGACTTCCTGTTCCTAAGGAGGACCTCTCTAACAAGGTCTGAGCATGTGAGCTCCGAGGGGTTTAGCCACGGAATTTCCATGCTGCGAGATAGAGAGACTGCAGATTGGGAGCTGGAGACAGCTGTGGTCCTGGGTGATTAAGTCCAGGACCAAGAGCAAGGTTATAGGTGCGTCCACTGACAGGTCTAGAAGCATGGTGAACCAGTGCTAGTGGGGCCACACTGGTGCTATTAAGATCATGGCATGGGTTTTAAACAGGATCCGCATGGCTTAAATCCCTGAGACCGAGGGGAAACATAGTGGGGGAAAAGCCCCAACTGAAACATAACTAAAAACTACTTGACTAACTAATACTAAGTTTTTAACTATTTACAGGAATAACAAGAAAGAATCCACTAGGGGATTGCCTGCTGTAGCAAGAGAGCTGCTCCAACGACTGTCACTGTCAGTAAGAAGGGACTGAAGAGGCGGTGGGTAGGTAGGGATCTATATACACCACCATGAAGGTGCGACTCCAGGGGGCTCAATGGCCAACTCGATGGGTACCACTAGGGGGAAAAGCTTCTGATGACTGGCAGGTGGTGCGCGCACACCTCGTTGGAATTATTCAAAGAAGAATATCTATTTGTTTGTGTATAAGTAGGTGGGTCGGACTCACCAACAAGAGCTGTTTTTTGCCTGACCAAGAAAGGCTGCTTCCTAAGCCTGCCAAACTCAAATCTCAGATCTTCATCAAACTGGAAGCCATCCAACCAGCAGCACTGCATCTGCACTGATATGCTGCACCACTAGGTAAGATGTGAACCCTTCTTTACAGGGCAACAGGGGCTTGATTTTGTATCCTTTGAGTCACTGGCATCAGGTTAGAAACTGTATGGTTGGAGTAGATGTGGCTAATCATTTTCTTCCCCTTTTCAAATGCTGAGAGGTCTAGAACAGTTTACTTTTCTTTTGGCATAGGATTCTAGCCTGGAACATAATCACACAAATACTGCCGTGCCAAGGCAAGCGTACAAGAAGCATTCAGCATGTTTGGCTTCAAAGTTTTGGTTTTTGTTTTCTTAACTTTTTTTTTTTTTAAAACTGTCCAAGTATTGAAAACGAAAGAAAATGTATTGCATATAAATCTCACCAAAAAAAATGATATCTTCAGCAAAGGCAGACCACAGCTGAAAGCCTTACAAAAAAATCCAAATATTTTTAAATCACTCCCCTCTCCTCCAACTTATCTTTTCACAGGAACTTTTGTCTACCCATAATAAATTGAAAAAAGCATGTTTTGCCTTACATATATTTTTTGCTTTTGGTTTCACGTTAAACTGCGCCAGATTCAAACCCCAGGGCACACGGGTGAATGATTTACATCCCCTCTTCCCAGAGGGGATGCTGTGTTGGTGAAAGCATTCACTGATGGGGGATGGTGAGTGACAGGTGGCACACACAAGAGATTTACTACGACAGCTTTATTTGACAGAGTTCCACGGAAGCCTTGCTAATGGAATCTCCTCAGGAGACTCACTGAATCACTCAGGCCACGTCTACACTACAGCATAAAATTGAAATTATTAAAACCGGTTTTATAAAATTGGTTTTATAAAATCGATTTTACGCGTCCACACTAGGGCACATTAATTCGGTGGTGTGCGTTCATAGTCCTAGGCTACCATCGATTTCCAGAGCGGTGCACTCTGGGTAGCTCAGTAAAAGAATGAGACCAATAACTTCAATTTCCATCCACACTAACCCTAAATCGATATAGTAATATCGATTTTAGGGTTACTCCTCTCGTTGGGGAGGAGTACAGAAATCGATTTTAAGAGCCCTTAAAATCGATTTAAAGTGCCTTGTAGTGTGGACGGCTACAGCGTTAAATCGATTTAACGCTGTTTAAATCGATTTAATGCTGTAGTGTGGACCAGGGATCTAACCAACCTCACCCACTTCACAGGTGGTGCCCATCAACTCCAAGGCCCGCTCAACAGCGGTGCTTACAGAGGGCATATGCTGGTGTACCCTGTACTCCAAGAGGGAAAGTGAATCAGGTCCTTTGTTTAAAGGTTAGTATTTTATTTTTAAATCAATATTAAGAGGCGACCTCCAAGTAATAGACGAGCACCTCTCTAGTTCACACATGACTGGCAGACCCAATGAGAATTACTGAATTTTGTCAATTAGTGAACAAACAATCCAAAAAGCCAGGCTAATTCACCACACACACACACAAAATGTACCTGTATTCATTTCCTTTGACAGGTGCAGTTTGGTTTTAATTATTTATAACGCTCTGTACTCAGATATACTGGAATATATTTTGTGAGAAATAACTAAGTCTCAGTAATATGAGAGTTGAGCATAGTGCTCAGCTATTACATTTTGGATGAGATATGGGGAGCGAGACTATCTTTTTAGTACAAATTATGTGAACTAACAGGAACGGCCCAGATGCCTCTGCAGAACGGTCTAACCAACCCAACTAATGCCCTCAATCCTGCACAGACTTACACATGTGCTTAACATTATGAGTAGCCCTATTGAAAACAATGGAACTACTCCAAGTGAAGAAAGTTAAGCATGTGCTTGAGTCTTTGTAGGATCAAGGCCTTAGGCCTCAATCCAGCAAAGCATGGAAACACCTACCTCACTTTAAGCACACAATCGGTTTCACTAAGGTTAATAGGACTAAATTATAAGCCTAATCATTCTTCTGGATCAGGACTTACTTACTGTACTATGCTACTTACTATAATGCCTACTGCTTATGGTGTTGCATGAGCCCATCCATCCCAACGGGTTTACTTATAGCAGTAAACCCAGTGCTGTTGACAGCGAGAAATTGCAGGAACAGATGTCAGGAGAGACCATCAGCACCTGGACAATTGGAAACTCAGCTCTTTTAGGTCCCCTCTAAGTGCCAAAATGTTCAACCCTACTGAAGGCAGCCACTTTGTCCAACCACCACCAATACTATGCCCTAGCATGCGCTATAGTCTTATCGCATGCTCTGGGTAGCTGGGCTATAGGGGTTCAGAAACAACGGGAAGGGGTTAAGCGCATGCTTCATTTGTAATATGCAAGTACTCCCACCGACTCCAAGCCCAAATTGCTTTGCTGGGTTAGGGCCAGAGTGGACTGAGTCCTTGGTTGGGTTCACTTTAGGTCAGTTCTTTAATGTTACTTGACATTATTATTCTTCTGCAACAGGAGCATTACATCAGCAGGGAAAGGCAGAGTGTGGCACAATATTTGGGACGTTTAAAGTAAGAAGAAAGTCTGTTTTCAGTTTGCTGTGATGTAAGGAACACAGGTCTTGATCAAATGCTCATTGAAGTCAGTGGGAGCCTTTCTAGCATATATCTGAAGAATTCTGATTAGAATAGGTTAGTAGCTTTAATTTTAAACTCTAATGGAAACTCTTTAAAAAATATAGGATTTCTAACTGTTTTGTAAGGAGTATATGTTTATTGTACTCATTATTCTAATCTTAGAATTTGAACCCCCATCTTGCAAAGACTTACACATGTTTAATTTTACACACTCTGAGGAGTCCCACTAAATATGTACATGCACAAGTCTTTATAGGATCAAGGCCTTAGCTTGTATCAAATGGATTAAATAACAATCTTGTATTTAACTGATAACTATACTGCTTCTCATCCTGTTTCTAGACCACCAATTTCAATCTGAAATATTTATATTCTGCCTAAATTAAAACATAAATTGCAAGGAAAAATTAAGCAAACTTTAAATCGTGCAATAATTTAATTTTTTTATGTGAAATACAAGTGGTCAGGTTTCAGAGTGGTAGCTGCGTTAGTCTGTATCAGCAAAAACAATGAGGAGTCCTTGGGGCACCTTAGAGACTAACAAATGTATTTGGGCATAAGCTATCGTGGGCTACAGCCCATAATGCAGGAATTCATGGCAGCAGCCTTTTTAATATTATGAAGACTGTGCTTCTAAAAAGTGGTCTACTACAATATAAATTTGATTAGTTTTAATTATGTTTTAATGTCTTTTTGAACAGATCATGTTTCAACATGTGGCTGCAAGCTTAACATTTGGCTGCAAAAGGGAGAAACTGCAAAATGCAATGCAGATAAACCACAAGCCTTTGTAAATTAATGTTTGGGGATGTAGTTGTGTGTTGATGGTATGTAACTAGTTACAAAAACAATCAAATAAATTTGCATACTGTATGTCAGTTATGCATTCTTTTAACCATATAATGCATGCCAAGTTTTAAAACAACTATATATAAACTTTATAAGTAACTGAATAATACAGAAAAACATATTGATTTGATGCAATAAATGCAGATCCATATAAAGAATAATGCGTTCCAGAACTCTTAAGCCTTTTTGGAAATAACTGTGCCTGTCAGGAACTCTGACTTTCCACCAGTTGCTGCTCCACATGCTATTGCCAATCAGATGCATTTGCTGTAGCACATTCCAAAGTTTACTAATTAATCTCTGCACTAAACCCCACCAATGGCTGTTTGCCATTTGAAATGATCATCACTTTTTATTTAAAGAGACAGTAAAGCCCATGCTCAAACTCAACCTTAACTCAAAAAAAAGTATCCAAGTTCCATTTTGCTAAATCCATTATAATCTTTTGCTGGAATTTCTTTGTAATAATTGGCCAAAGAAAACATGCTGAAACAAATAATAATTTAAAATGTCAATATAATGTAAGCAATTTAAAGAAAAAAATATGACTATGACAAGCTTAATAATGACTTTCATTTGGATACAAGAGTTAAATTCTGTAGTGGATATTAGTTGCAAACTTAAGAGAAAAAAATCAGTAGCATTTTTGCAAAGTGGCATACACATTTGAGTTCATATGTTCTGATGATTCCAAACACTCGATGCATTTCATGTTGTTTTAGATATTGATTTCATGCAGTACAATCTCTTTCACTGTTTTAACAGATTGCTCCCATTCAGCAGTGCATGCTAGCTCTGTGACCTTCACAATGACCTCTCCAAAAGCAGTTGTGCATTTTACTGTAGTGTAAATCCTCACAGACAAGTCAAACCTGTTCTTTTTGGCATCCAGCCCTTCAGATGAATACTCTGCTGAGATTTATTATGAAAGGGGAACGAAGGGGCATTATTGCACAACATTCATCCTTCCCATATATCTAAGCTTAATCTTTCACAACCTCTAAAGGCTTTTAAATAAACAGATACTCTCATAATTACACAAGGGTTTCTTATTTATCACCGATTGTATGTCATTTTAAGGGTCATTCTTCATTCAGCAAAAACTAGAAACAAAACAGAAAAAGTCTGTACGCTAAGGTGTTCTTTTATTATTACTAAGTAATAATAGTATTGCCTGTTACTATACACTAGGGATTCGTTTTTTCTAGTAAGCCTTCAGTTCCTACACTGAAGTATTATTCCATGTTGTTGTTATAACAGCACATATTGCCCTAAAAGGGTCCATTAATTATTTTTGTGATGCCATTAAGTTGTTACAGGATATTTGATGGTCTTCATAGATAATACACTGGCAATAAAACAATAATTAAAAGCATATCAACTTGTACTATCTATTGTCTGTTAATCTGAAATCTTTCAGAATGTGAAAAATATTTAAAAATTCACTTTCAAAGTCATTCCATGGAATATTGATGGTTGTCACTACATAGCAAAGAGCAGCTACCAAGGTGAGATTATCTGAACCAAAAATACAGTTCTTTTCAAGAATGTAAATAAAACCGTAGGCAAGCAGAGGATCCTATGATTTCAAAGAATTCTTCAAAACATTTAATCACAGGAACTATCACACTCTTCACAGGTTTCAGAGTGGTGGCCGTGTTAGTCTGTATCAGCAAAAAGAACAAGGAGTCCTTGTGGCACCTTAGAAGCTAACAAATTTATTTGGGCATAAGCTTTCATGGGTTAAAACCCACTTCATCAGATGCATGGTGGGGAAGGGATAGCTCAGTGGTTTGAGCATTGGCCGTCTAAATCCAAGGATTGAGCTCACAACCCTGAGGGAGCCATTTAGGGATTTGGGGCAAATCTGTCTGGAGATTAGTCCTGCTTTGAGCAGGAGGTTGGACTAGATAGCCTCCTGAGGTCCCTTCCAACTCTGATATTCTATGCAGTGGAAAATACAGTAGGACGATATAAAAGGCCATCCTGATTATCACTACAAAAGTTTTTTTTCTCCTGATGATAATAGCCCACCTTAATTGATTAGTCTCATTACAGTTGGTATGGCAACACCCATTTTTTCATGTTCTCTGTGTGTGTGTATATATCTTCCTACTGTATTTTTCACTGCATGCACCCGATAAAGTGGGTTTTAGCCCATGAAAGTTTATGCTCAAAGAAATTTGTTAGTCTCTAAGGTGCCACAAGTACTCCTTGTTCTCTTTACACTATTCACAGTCATTCTTTAGGATTTGCTAATTGATCTATCACCAAAACTTTTCTTACAGGGGTAAATAAGAGAAGAACGAACTAATGCAGACACAGTAGTATTCTGATCTGAGAATCAGGTTCAAACTAGCTTATCAGATAATCAGTCAGCATTAACAAAACTGAAATATGTTGATTCAGGTAAATATTCCCTTATCTAAACTGAATTCCTGTGAAAAGTTCCCTCACTCTCTCAACATCAGCTGACATCCTTGCACAGGGGCAATGCTAATCTTCTCTGTATCGTTCCAATTTTAGTATATGTGCTGCCGAGGCAAACTGTCACAGGCAATTGAAAATGCATGAGGGCAATGCTCAAATTGGAAAAATAAAGAACTGGTATGCTTCTCACACACACAGAGACCATGTCTGGCACAAATATTCTCCCCTCTTCCAGAGTGCCAATAGGCCCTTCCCTGCCATTTCAGCTCCTCATTTCTGCCACCAAAATGCAATACAGTAGAGTACCTAATGGGTAAGACTTAGCAGTACACATATATAAAAAGGCACTGACTTTAAGGTTATGCATCTTTTATTGCTTTCCCCCATTTCCCCCACTCCATTCCATCTTCCTCATATTAGGTTTTTTCCTTTTTTTCGGTTTCCTCTCTTTCTTCCCCTATCCCTCTCTTTCCTTGCTTCCTAGGCCCATCTTGCTATTTTTCATATGAACTCCCAGGTCCCCTGTGGGAATCCTCTGGTGGGTGTGGGATGTCCACTGAAGCTCATATGCTGTGATAGTCAACTGCATCCCAGGTTTTCCTTCTTTAGATTCCCTCTACTCCCATCCCAGGAAGTCTCCCGCTGCCCAGAGCAGGGCCCTTTGTAGGACTTCCAAGCCTCCCAGGCTAGGGCACAGAACAGAGGTGGTCTGCAGGTTTTAGACAGGTGGCTGGTGTGGCATACTGCCATAGATACCACCATACCATACCAGCCCAGTTTGAACTCCAAGGGCTCTTCCCACAGAAGACAATACAATTTTTATATAACTACAACTGTCATGTTCTCATGTCCTTCTAAACAAAAGGACAGGCAGCAGTTCTTTGGAATGGCCAAAACAATGGATATGACAAAATTGTTCCATGTAGGCCTATTTATAAACACATTTCCAAAACCTCTGAATATGATGATAAACAACAGTCCAATAATATCAGAGATTCATCATGCAGGGCTTGTAAGGCATAAGTTACTAGTTTAACTTTAATGGGGTTAAAAACCAACGTAGCTGAACTGGTATTTAGACCAGGCCATTACGTATTTTTTTACCACTTGGAACAGATTATAAAACCTCCTGAATTGAGATAGATTTCCCCTGGGGATAGGGAGAGTCTACGAGCGCCAAGACTCCTCCAAATATGGGCCCAGACAGCAGATGCGTGAGGTGCAGTTGATGGGGCTCCTTGCTTACAGAGCACTCTCTGCTCTCCTGCTGACCCCCAAAGAGGCAAGTGGGGTCTATGCTAGGGAACGGGTGAAGACTGGACAGGTCAGGGGGAGGAGTGGACAAGACAAGACAAGACAAGACATCTCCACTTTGGTCCTATGGAGACCCCAGCCCCCGAATCACCACCACCAAAAAACAATGATCTTTAAAACAGCATCTCCCTTCGGCATCTGGGTGAAGCAGCAACCAAAAAAAGAGTCCCTGGTACTTTGTCTCTGAAGGAGCAACCCTCCCAGGGAGATGGCCAGGAATAACGCAAGATGGACAGATACATAGGGGTATGGGTCATGACCTTTTCTGTGAGCCAACTGTGGGGGTTAAAGCCCTGTTTCCCCTTAACCTATAAAATGAGGTATTGAGGGGCACAAAAAAATCACGCCAAGAATTCCCACACCGAGCTTCCTCCAGATTCCCCCAATGAAAGCAGTAGGAGTTCTGCCAGGGATTCCTAATGGGATCAGAATCAGGTCCTTAAGTACAGGAATTTCTACTCTAATGGATAAGTAAAGTAAAAAATGCTTTAGGATTTGCAAGCTGATCCATCATCAAGCCTTGCTGAAAACAAAAGGAACTAACACAGAGCATCCTGAGCTGCCAATCATACAAAAGCTTAGTGTGTATGCTGGCACATGTTTATACTGAAAACATGGGCACGCCTACATGTGTGAACACGCGCACACACACACACACACACACACACACTGCATTGCTATCTGGGGCAAAAAATAGCTTAATGATGGAAAGGGTCAAATGTCCACATTGATCCATTTAGATCTGTCAGCAGATCTCAGTAACAATACTGGTCACGTTGACTTGAGAATTGACTCCCGCAGTCATGGAAGGAATCATGTTTGCATGATTTCCCTCCTATACTTTGAGTCCTCCCTCCTCCAAGGGCTCAAATAGGGAGGATGGGCCTCAGCCTACCTGAAAATACCAAATCAAAAACATTTAGAAAATATGTCTACACAACCCAGCAGGTATAGAAGCATACACTGATTGTGCTGTTAAACATTTATTCTGCAATAAGCCATAGCTATTCCAAGGGTGTTACTTAAATATGACTCCACCTAATATACTATACATATTATGCACAGATCATAAAGGGTTTGTTTACACACACACACACACACACACACACACACACACACACACAGACAGAGTAAAGACAGGAGGGCTAGGCCTGTCTCCACCATCCTCTCCCAGCATTTTCAACACTCCTCCACCCACTACATTAAAACTCATAGAATCAAAGAAACGTAGGGCTGGAAGGGACCTCAGGAGGTCAAGTCCAGCCCCATGTGCCAAGGCAGGACCAAATAAACCTAGGCCCATCCCCATCAAATATCTGTCTACTGTTCTTAAAGTATGTACTTCTCCTTATAGGTAGAAAGTTTTTTCCTAATATATAAGTGTGACAGACCCAAACCAATGGGGTACAGGAGTCTGGCAGAGGACAAATATACTGGTCACTGGGTGAGTAGTTTTCTGTTCCCTGAGAGACCAGAGCAGGGGCTGCACTAGAGTAATCAGGAATCTGCTAGAACCAATTAAGGCAGACAGGCTGATTAGAACACCTGCAGCCAATCAAGGCAGGCTAATCACAGCACCTGGGTTTAAAAAGGAGCTCACTCCAGTCAGGTGGGGGAGGAGCTAGAGGAGAGGAAGTGCGTGTGAGGAGCTGGGAGTGAGAGGGTGTGCTGCTGGAGGACTACGGAGTACAAGCATTATCAGACAACAGGAGGAAGGTCTTGTGGTGAGGATAAAAAAAGGTGTTTGGAGGAGGCCATGGGGAAATAGCCCAGGGAGTTGTAGCTTTCGTGCAGCTGTTACAGGAGGCACTACAGACAGCTGCAATCCACAGGGCCCTGGGCTGGAACCCGGAGTAGAGGGCAGGCCCGGGTTCCTCCCAAACCTCCCAACTCCTGATCAGACACAGGAGGAGTTGATCCAGACTGTGGGGAAGATCACTGAGGTGAGCAAACCTGCCAATAAGTGCAGGACCCACCAAGGTAGAGGAGGAATTTTGTCAAAGTAAGATAAATCTCCTTTTGCTGCAGATTAAGCTCATTACTTCTTGTCCTACCTTCAGTGGACACGGAGAACAATTGAACACCTTCCTCTTCGTAACTGCCCTTAATGTATTTGAAGATTTATCAGGCTCCCCCTCAGTCTTCTTTTCTCAAAAAGAAAAACATGCCTAATTTTTGTAACCTTTCCTCATAGGTCAGGTTTTCTAAACCTTTTACCATTTTTGTAGCTCTCCCCCAGACTCTCTCCAATTTGTCCATGTCCTTCTGGAAGTGTGTTGCCCAAAACTGGACATAGTACTCCAGCTGAGGCCTGACCAGTGCCAAATAGAGAGGGACAGTAACCTCTCATGTCTTACAAACAACACTCCTGTTAATACACTCCAGAACGATAGCCTGTTTTGCAACTGCATCATATTGTTGATTCATTCAGTTGGTGATCCAATATAACCCCCCAATCCTCTTCTGCCATATTCCCCATTTTGAAGCTGTGCATTTGAATTTCCTTCCTAAATGCAGTACTTTGCACTTGTCTTTACTGAATTTCATCTTATTGATTTCAGATCACTTCTTGAAAGATTGGAGATCATTTTGAATTCTAATCTGTACTCCGAAGTGCTTTCATTCCCCCCTCAGCTTGATGAAAGCCACCAATTTTATAAGCCAGTCTCTATTCTATTATCCAATACAACAATATCATCTTATATAATTAAATATTAAATAGTACCAGACCCAGGACTGATTCAAGGGACCCCACTAGATACGTTCCCCTAGTTTGACAGCAATGTACAAGTCATTCTTGAAGTTAAGAAAAAGCCACACACAATGACTTTCTACCTTCTTCCATCTCCTTCAGGGTCTACTTCACTATCTGAGAACAATATCTGGATTAGTATTCTCATAGCAACACTTCCAGCAAGTTGATGGTCCATTGCTTTACTTCTTACCAATTACTGCACATGCTGCAGAGTTCAGCTTCCTGTTCTTCAAATATAGACAACTTTTCCATATGTGACCTCTGAACTTCCATCTCCTGTCCATAACACAGCACTCACCTGCTTTGGCTCACTTAGTCTCTCTTGTCTCCCTAACATTCAAAAATCTTTTATATTTAAGGCAGAGCCTTCTTAAAGGATTACAATGAGTACATACATTATTCTCTCTCTAAGCCCCAACTCAGACTTAAGGCAGACAGCATTTTTAATAGATGTTCCTCAGCTGACATATAACAGAATATGTCACAAATTATACCAAGGCCTCACACATCCCATAAATACTAGAATCTATTTACAGGCACTGTGTTTATACACACAGGAAAACAGAGTAAAATTAAAAAAAAAGTTTAAACTTCACTGCACGCTTAGGTATAGTCCTTACCTATGTTTATTTTCTTAAAAGAGAGCTGATCGAAATATAGATAAGCCACTAAACTTTCACAGATGAAGAAGTTTTATTGTTAATAAGGGGGATTTCTCTTTCATGAGCAGCCAATACTGTCAATATTCCTTTCTAGCTACACCTTGACTGACTTTTTGAATCCAGGCTGGGCACATAT